>NW_007726283.1:495720-509392 GCF_000696425.1 Galeopterus variegatus | reverse complement strand
AATGTCACATTTTACTTTGAAAATTAGCTCAACCTCCCCTATTCCCATCTCAGAAAACGGCAGTGAGTAGCCATCAACGCAGTCATCTCTGTAAACACCCAGCCTTGTCTTTGACTCTCAGTTCTTCACATCTAGACACACACTAAGTCCTACTGATTTAATTGAATTAAATTTGTTTATTTACTTTATTTTACTTTCTAGTCTCTTCCTTTTTTAAAAAAAAACAGACTTTTTAAAGAGCAGTTTTAGATTTACAAAAAAATTATGCAGAAAGTACAGAGAATTCCTAAATCCTCTCCCCCACCACCCAGTTTCTCCTATTATTAACATCTTCATCATGCATTAGTGTGGCACATTTATTATAATTGAAAAAAAAACAGACTTTTTAAAGAGCAGTTTTAGATTTACAAAAAAATTATGCTGAAAGTACAGAGAATTCCTAAATCCTCTCCCCCACCTCCCAGTTTCTCCTATTATTAACATCTTCATCATGCATTAGTGTGGCACATTTATTATAATTGATGAACCAATACTGATACATTATTATTAACTAATAATATTACATGATATTATGCATTTGTCAAAACCCAGAGCACCAAAAGAACTAAAGTCAATGGAAAAAAAGTCTTAGATTATAAAAGGCTGAGCAAGTATTTGATCCTCAATTCAGAGCTCTCAGGTATGATCTGCATTGAAGAACTCCCATGTGCTTGTAGAAGGAGGATTGGGTGATTCACTGTCAGCTCTATATTGGCCAGAAGTCAGCATTGAATTTCAAAAGTGATTTTATTCTGAATTTGTCGTATTTACAGATATTCAAAAATAAAACATGATACCAGACAAGGTAATGGACTGTCAGAGATTAGCAGAAAGGAAGGAATTATTAAAGAAGTAGCAAATTTAGTTCCCAGTTTGAACTTTTCCTCTTCTTGGCATGTGCATGAAAAAAGAAATCATGTTATTCTACAAAGACTGTCTGTTTCTTATATTTCAGAACCTTATTTGGAGCCCTTCACTTACACCTTGGAGGAGCACCAGAGGGTCCAGCTGGCACTGGAAAGACCGAAACTACCAAGGACTTAGCAAAAGCTGTGGCCAAACAATGTGTTGTCTTTAACTGCTCTGATGGGTTGGATTATTTGGCATTAGGAAAATTCTTCAAGGTTTGAATTGACTCATTTCTTCACAGTAAGCTAACTGGTCAGAGAGGAAGGCTATAATAAAAAATAATCAAATGCATAAAACATTTACTGCAGCTTAAGTAAGGGTAGAAATTAAAGCACTATCAATAATTCTCAAGGGAAGTGAAATTACATAAAAAACGTTTTGGGGGAAGAGCTCTACATCCCTGTACAGTCTCTGCTATAATGGATGCTTATCACTCACAAGAATGAGTGGTGTCCCTTATACATACTGGGTAGATAAAAGTCTGAGAACCACTATATCATGTAAAGCTTGTAAGAATCTAAAGAGTTCTTTAGACTGTAGATCTTGTTGCTAAAAAGTTATTATGACTAATAATTTACGTTCTAGTTCATCTTTTTTAGTGAACTTGCAATTCTTGTTTTATTAGTTGTTTTTTCTTTTCTTATTCTGAGTCATAGTCCCATTCTTCCAAATCTGTAAGATCCCACAATGTGGACTTGAAGATGCCAAGTCCCTGTCAGTCAACCTATGAAAACACAGTCATTTTAGCAGCTTATTGCTGTAGCCTGTTAATCCTTAAAATGTTAGGTGGTATAATTGAGCACAAAATGATCCATTCGGTATTATAGGTTCTTTTTACTTATTTATTTTATTTATATTTTTTCTGTAATTTTCAAGGTACTTTTTAAGGATTCTGTAATATTTCCTTTTCCAAGTTTTTTTTCAGAAAAAGTTAACATTTTTTTAAAATAAAAAACTAACAAAACAGAATATACCAACCCTATCCCATATGGTAAAGTATTTCTGACTGAAATATGACCTCATCATTTCATAGCAGATTTGGAGTTTAAAAAGACTCCACATTTGTGACACTGAAACAATTGGAAAAGGAATTTTAAAAAATCAAAATTATGATTAATAAATAAGAAAGAAAAGAAAAAAGAAAACCTTTGAATGGCTAATTGACTTGTTAATTCATCCTCTGTAGTGATGTGCAACCTTGTTATAATGATTATTTTAAGAGATAAATAGCAAAACTGAAAGATTCTACATGCAGTTTGAATTGCCACTGTATTCCTAAATGTGTAAGGAAACATCTGGTACATATTGCTCAATTTTTTGCTCTGTACAATGATATTCTTAATTCTTTGATTTAGATTCATGCACTTAATAGTATACTAAATTTGACTATCAATGAGTATTTATTGATTATATGGATACTTTGTGTTAAGATTGTGCTGAATAATGAGGGTACAAAATTTAAAAGACATGGTTCTTACTATCAAGAACTTCACAATCTGCGTAACTGTTTGACTATGTCACTTCCAAAGCATTCTGTTCTCTATGATTTCTAATCATGCATTAGAGAACAAAGTCATAGAGTTTTCTGTAAATAATGAAAAGGTATGACTCATGTTCAATCAGTATGGTTCAGTAGAATGAACTGTGTACAAATTCAAGCTCAGCTGCTGTTAGCTATGTGGCCTTGTGCTAATTACTGAATATCTTGTATGGTCGAGCCTTAGATTCCTTGCGTAAAAAGTATATACCAAGTGCCATGCATAATGCCTGGCATGTACCACATACTCAGTGAAACATACACACACACAATCTATGAGATGTGCATTCAATAAATATGCTTTGAACTGTCTGATGTTTTTAAAAAGTAGGTTTGAATTCTGACAGAGCTTCTCATGCTTAATTTTCCAGTTTTTCCTTATGACCAAATGGCACATATTTGTGAGGTAGCTGTGAGTTAGGATTGCAAAACAGGGCCTCAAACTATGTTAGTTGGCTGTTAAGGTGCTCAGACCGCAAAGCAGTCTCATTGGCACCAGAAGACATCTTATTCAGAGAATTATTTTCACCCATTCTACAGAGTCCACGTGGAAATAGAAAATAAAATCAACTTATAAATAAAAAGGAAAAAAGGCTTCGAAATTACATAGATACATCCAAATGCCAAAAAATATACAAAAGTTAAAAAAAATCAAACTCTTTATTCATGCGGAATAATGAATTGGTAATGAAAAAAATAAGCTGTCTTTAAAGATAAAGGTGAATCAGCAATTTCCTTGATAGGGTATTAAATCCTTGAAAAGATGAGGTGAAAATGCAACATTTCAATGCACTATTCATCAGATAAAGTTGAAAAATTTCATTACTCTTCCCTCCCAGGGACTGTTATCTTGTGGAGCCTGGGCTTGCTTTGATGAGTTTAACAGAATTGATTTGGAAGTACTTTCTGTGGTTGCTCAACAAATTCTTACTATCCAAAGAGGTAATGGCCTAGTCTGTCTTTGTATTATGTTGTGCAAATAGGAGAAATATGGGAGGCAATAAATGGCACAAGTCACATTTATGTGTGTTATAGCTAACACATTTTATTCCTTATTACCCACAGGTATTAATGCAGGTGCTGAAATACTAGTATTTGAAGGAACTGAACTAAAACTTGACCCCACGTGTGCTGTCTTTATAACTATGAACCCTGGATACGCTGGGAGATCAGAACTGCCAGATAATCTGAAGGTATGGAGGGGGTAATTATATCATCTGTTTCCTTTCTGTAATTTACAACATTAATATATAAAAGAAAAGAGTATGCTATCCTTTGATTTTATGCAAAATATTTATTTTTTGCATTATAATATTTTAGAAAATAAATATGAACACCAGGTGCAATTTCCAAAATTTATATTTTTAAAATAGAGCTTATTATAAAAAATTAGAAAATATAGGAAAATACTAAGAGGGTACCCTTTCTACTGCTTACTATATCGTGCCCTCCCAATTTTAAATGCCGTTTTTCCAATGTTAGAAGCAGACAACTGTGTATACTGGGTTTTTTTTCAAGTTAATATTATAAGCATATTCCCATCTTTGTAAACATAATTCAAATTATAAATAAGTGTACTGAGCTATGTGTTACTGTTGGGCATTTGGGTTTCTTTTAGTTTTCTGCATTGTAAATAATATCACAATGGGCAGTTTTTACTTAAGGTTTTTCTCTATCTTAAAACATTTCTTTAGGTAGAGTCAGAGGACCAACAACTATGTTGCTACATTGCCTTCCAAGACAGGTTGAAACAATTTACATCCCACATCAATTGTCAATTTTCACTGATACCCAGCACTAATTACTATTACTATTATTATTATTTTGTAAAAAAGAACAAAACACTTTCCCAATTGAATAAACCAAACTTTCACTTGAAAAAAAATTCTTTGTTAGTGAAAAATGCCATTTTCCCCATATCTTTGTTAGCTATTTTAATATCCTTTTTCCAGTGAATTGCATGTTTATGGCTTGTGTATAGAGAACTATTTTGAAGAGTAATGCAATGGTAATTGTGAATCCAAAACCAAGTCCTTTGTCTAAATCCTACATTTCTTCCCACTATATTCACATGCTTAGACTGACAGCTTCTCAGACTAAATGAACAATTTTTCTTTTCCACCCAAAAAACTTTTTCTGTGACCAATTGCTGCTAGGTATTTTTGTATTTCCATTTCATGTCCTTTGTCTGTTAGATCAGATGTTCTAGTACTTTGCCATAGTGAAGAAAGGCATGATTAAAAATTGAAAACTGGTAAATCCTTCTTTATCTACGAAACATTTTGCAACTTTTCATTGGGATTTTCTTTTGAAAAGCTCTTTTTGTAGCAGTTCTTTTATTCATTCACTTATGTTATTCTTTTATTCAGTAGGATCAATCTGAGTACATAAATATTTGTAAAGGCAGGGAAGGCAGAAATCTGTGCATGGCTTGTTGTAAAAAGCTGGGAGCCATTATTGGTTGACTCTGTTAATGCCCTATGCAGGTTTTTCCTGCAGTCTTGTTTACTGTGCATGTTGAAACAGTGGTAAATTATTCACTCGTGGTTCCTGGGGCAATGTATTTTCCTCTTACATTAGGGCAAAAGCTGTTCTCAAATTCTAATAGCTTTTTGTTTTTCCTCCTATTGTACAGGCTTCTTGGTTAGGGTTGCTACGGAACATTTGTTTTCAAACGTATATGGAAATACCTAACAAGTCTCAGATGAAAGAGTTATGAATTCCTTAAAAAACAAAAAAACCCTGCTGGGGCCCAGAAAGAATTGTTACCAGTCTTCAGAATCACCCTTGAAACCTCCCTTTTCTTCACCTGGTGATTCAGTCAGTCACCAAAACCCAGGGATCTTATTTCAAAGTTTTATAATTCCTGCTGCTCCAGTCCAGTCCCACTGCCACGCCTTGCTTCCAACCCCCTTCAGACTTCTCACATGTCACCAATCTCTTCCCCACTGAAATTCACTATAATGAATTTCCCATTATAATGTTACCAGTGTTATCTATCAAAAGAAATTTAATCCAATAATTTCCAGCCTTAAAAAACTGCTGGGATGGGGCCATCCCGGTGGCACACTGCTACAGTGCGCCGCTTGGGAGTGTGGCGGTGCTCCCGCCAAGGGTTCGGATCCCACATACAGACTAGCCGCTCACTGGCTGAGCAAGGTGCCAGTGCAGGCGCAACACCGAGGGTTGCGATCCCGTTGCCGTCCTGGTCCGGTACGGACACAACACTGAGGGTTGCGATCTGCTGCCGGTCATGAAAAAAGACAAAAAGGAAAACAACAAAGCCGCTCGCTGGCTGAGCAAGGTGCCAGTGCAGGCGCAACACCGAGGGTTGCGATCCCGTTGCCGTCCTGGTCCGGTACGGGCACAACACTGAGGGTTGCGATCTGCTGCCGGTCATGAAAAAAGACAAAAAGGAAAACAACAACAACAACAAAAAAAACTGCTGGGCTCCTTTTTCCCTACAAAATAAAGTTCACATGTTTTGGTAAAATCTAAGAGATCTGTGGCATTAGGACCCGACTGCATCTGTCCTGCCATTTCCCTGCCTCTGTCTGTCACACTGGGCTTCACTAGCCTCTGAGTGTCCCGTGCCTTTTCACATGCTGTTTGCTCTTTCTCGAGTGTTTCCTGCCTGACAAGTGTATATGCGTCCTTCAAACTAACAGTGAACCACTGAACACTCACACAGTTCATGACCTTCAGGGTGAAGTCCCTGGGCCTGGCAGAGGTTTATAACTGAATCCCATCATGCACGTGCCCCTGAGCTCTTTGGAGACTCCTTTGTTAGGTCTCTCCACTTGTATCTCCTGAGACTCGGGTGATAGATTCTGTTTCTCCAGCTGTCGTTCCCTTCTCTCTGCCTGGATCTCTAGTGGTCGATGCCATGTAAACTTCACAGTTGGAGAGTTCTCACTCTGCCAAGAGGTATGCAGGGCAGGACTTAAAATGGCTCCAGCTCTATTCTTTTCTTTATCATGTACATCTCATGCACTCTTTGTCCCAACAAACTCTGCCACTGATCCGCTGCCACAGGCCACTTCTGCTTTCTTGGACATGAGTCAGGCACAAATCATATCCCCCCTGCTGCGAGGATACCTGCCAAGCTCTCGCCGAACTTTGGGATTGAACTTTGGGATGATAAGGGGGGTTATGAGAATTCACAGCAGAACAGCAGCTCCCTTCAAAGGGTATCTTTTCCGAACTTTGGGATGATAAGGGATGATAAGGGGGGTTATGAGAATTCACAGCAGAACAGCAGCTCCCTTCAAAGGGTATCTTTTCACAAAACCTTCCTCCTTCCTTACTCTGCCAAGTATTTTATGATCACAAGTAGATAAGAAGAATCAAGGGTTGTGTATATTTCCTTTGTAAATTTTGCATATCGGGCAGATCACACGTAGTTTTGTAACTGATATGTATCATATCTTGCAGAAAGAGTCCTGTTTTGACTTACTGTTACATCTAGATAAAACCTACATAATAGAGCAATTTCTTAAATACATCTCCACTTTTGAGAAGCTATATTTTAGATTGAAACTATTCTGAAATGATCAATGTTCAATTATCATTTCAGAATAGTTAAATATTAGAAGCCATGGTAAAATACGCATATTCTAAATCTTCTAATGTCACAAAGCCAGTAACTGATACTAGCTTTCCAGAAAGTATTTAGGGTGAAACACCCTAGTGGTATTGAGGAGAAAAGTGAAATAGATCCTAAATCCTCCATTTCATTCAAGTAAGACTAAGATTATTCCTGGACAGGCTGAAATATTTATGAAATCTATTTCCAGTTCCTTAGGAAGAAATGGTAAAAAGTTATTGCTTGAATTTTTTAATTGCAATAGTATGTGGTCCTTTGAAAGCAGGAAGTAGATCTACTTCTTTATGTACCAACGTTCTTCTTCCACTAGTAGGGCAGAAGGAGTAGAACAGCTGTTCTCAATCATTTATTTCTGCTGAGATAAACTTGAAATTTCATGCTCACATTGATTATGTGTAATGGAATTTATTCAAGCCCTGGCATGTTACCTAGATCAATACACACCCACATTTTTTAGGCTTAAGAAATTATGTCATTGGTTAAGCCAGGATCCAATTTAATTTTTTTAAAAGGACTAAATTATCCTCAGATTTACTGCTATTACTAACAAATTATTTCTCACAAATTTAAAAATGAACCATATTATATTAGTATGTCACCCACCCTGTTTGAGAATCACTAGATTCGGCCTAAAAGCCAATTTGATCAGGATGCTTTTCTCCATGATAAATAAGTATCAATGTTAAATCTTTCGTAGAGGACTCCTAGTAAATGAACATCACGATAACCTCTTGAAACTTCTTTACCTCATTCTGTGTTTTGTTCCCCTGGCCACCAATATGTCTATTTCATAGTTTTCTCCAACCATATTGCTAATAGCGCTGAGAGAAGGTGAGTAGGAATTTGTGAAGTACCTGGGTGGTCAGAGGGAAACCAACAACAAACACAATAGTATGTTGAACTTTCAGAGGGAGAGAACAGAACTGTGGTTACTAGAGGGGGAAAGGGAAGGTGGAGGGGCTTAGGGAGAAATTGGTTAATGGATACAAAGGATGAATATGTTTCGAAATGATGAATATGCTAATTATACTGATCTGATCATCACATATTGCATGCAAATACTGATGGTACATATTTGCACCCCACAGATATGTATAATCAATTATGTTTCAATAAAAAAATAAATGAATAAAATTGACAAAGGTAACAGAAAAAAAAAATACTGAATGTTGACCCCAAACAAGTAATAATTTGTAGTGTAGAAAGGTTCTGTCACCCTAACATCACCATTGACTGGCTGACTGATTTGTTAATTCAGTTATTCTCTTTTATTCATTACAAAAAGTGGTTGTTGAGAACCTATCCTTTTAAAGAGGTCCCACCCATACAGAAATTCTCTTGCATTCTTTTTTTCTCATGCATGCGGTGGTTAGAATGTTTGCTTAAGTTTCTTTATTCCAAGTTATTTACTCAAGCTACATTTTTCTAACCTTTTATTCTTTCCTTCTTTAATGGTAACCTTACTGATAAACTAGCAGTACTAAGGCCTTAACTAGTAATTAGCATAACACGTTGGAAGCCTCTTGGTTGATGCAAATCTTTTATTTGTTCTCAACTTAAAAGAGTTGTAATAGCAAGATGTTCTTAGTTGAATTCCCCAAAACACAAGGCAAAGCCGGACAGAGCAGATGATGTGTTATTGATGTTTCTGCAAAAAAGAAAAATGGTGTAGGACTCTATACTCAGAGAAAAAGGTCTTGACATCAAAATATGGACAAATGAATGATTACGAATATGTTTTAAATCTAAATGCATCTTTCCAAAATGACTGCGCACTTTTACTGTTCACTTAACCAACTCTCTGCTGGTCTTGAATGCATAGGACAAGCCAGCTCTACCCAACAAACGGGCAATGGTGACAAACTGTATTGAATTCATGGCCAATTGAATACATGCAAAAGGTCCGAAACATTGTCACTTAATATAATTACACAATTGCAGCCAACTATGGACTGACAATAATAGGTTTGCAGTATAATGTTTGCATTTTTAAATGGTCTAAATCATAGCTATACAGGCAATAAAACCAAATACTTTAAGACTTGGTTAATTTTTTGTGGGAAGTATTTTGTGCAACCGTGAAATATGACTGTACATTAGTTAGCTCTTAATGAAGGCAAGATAGGCTATTGTTAACAGCAAAATGCAAAATGTGACCTTGGGGTTTGCAAAATTTTCACATTCACCATTTATAGAAGATACATATTTAAAATATATCCTACATGATTAAGAACAATGGCATGCATTTTTATCTTCTATGATAGTGTTATCAAAAATTCTGATATATAGTGGTGATATTCTATTTCACATTAGCCTAATATAACTTCAAGTCATTGCTTTTTTTTTTTTGCAATAAACAAAAGTGACTAGAAGCAACAATTTTGTATTAACCTGGCATGCCAGGATTACATTTTGGTCAGATAATGGGAAAGATAATACATTGTCCTAGTGTATATCATCACTGAAATCTTGACTATGGAATTGAGCTATTAAGGTTATACAGCAAATGAATCCTGCAAATGAATCCTATCATTCTTTGTCAAAAGCTAATTTAGAATTGTTGAATATTTTGAAGTGTGTTTCTATTATATCAAGAAACAATTTAAACATTTGCTTCAAAATAATAGCCTTTCAAATATCAAAACAGACTCTGACACTTCATAATTTATTTGTGGTTAGATTGATCTGAAGACAGGGTCCAGATGAATAGTACTTTGGCATTGAGAGCACTAGAGATCAGAGATGGCTGAACTTGGCTGCCAGGCATCACAGACTTTGTAAAGTTGAAGCCAGTTAAGTAGGAACATGGCATTTATTAGGTAGAAGGAATCTAGAGAAGAGGGAGAAGATTCTGGACTATAAATGCATGATGTCAGGAGAAACTTAGGAGTGAAATGTTGTATTAAAATTGGGAGGAATAAATCTGAATTTAGGTTTTTTGTTAATTATATGAATACTTGTTGGTTAGAGTGCAGCCTTGTAACACTGAGGTCAAGGATTTGGTTCCACATACTGGCCAGCTGCCTATATATATATATATATTTTTTAAGTGAACACACAGCTTGCAGAGATGTTGCTACTCTGCCCTTCCACACTTCAACTTCTATCAGATGAGCTGTATTCCTTACCCAGGGCCAGTCTGCTTGTTCTTGAACCTTTTGAAGCCAGTTAGACATGTTATTATTTTTATGTCATGTAATTACATTGTGGGGAAACTGATGATATATAAACAAGAAAAAAGAGGGTTTTGTTCCTACAAAAACTAAGTTTATTGCTTAAGAAGTATTCAGTAAAGGTGAAATGCTAAAATATTGACTTTGAATTAGATGTGGATAGGAAAAGTGTGTAAAATTGAAAAAAAATTAAAATTTTATGAGGATAATACACTTAAATTGTCTTACAAGTATCCTTGAAGATCATTATCCTTAAAAAAACAAAACAAAGTAGAACACAACAAAGCCGGACAGAGCAGATGATGTGTTATTGATGTTTCTGCAAAAAAGAAAAATGGTGTAGGACTCTATACTCAGAGAAAAAGGTCTTGACATCAAAATATGGACAAATGAATGATTACGAATATGTTTTAAATCTAAATGCATCTTTCCAAAATGACTGCGCACTTTTACTGTTCACTTAACCAACTCTCTGCTGGTCTTGAATGCATAGGACAAGCCAGCTCTACCCAACAAACGGGCAATGGTGACAAACTGTATTGAATTCATGGCCAATAGCTCTTTACTAGTGTATCTGTGGAAAGGTAGGGAGATCAACCTAGATTTTTATGATAAACTAGTAAAAACTTCAACAAATGTAAACGTCATTTTATAAAATTAGTAACAATCCAATAAAATGAAGTGAGTGACATTTTTGCATTTGCTTAAATTACCTATAGGTCCTATATGTGTGTGTGTGAACACTTGGGGAGAGGGTGCCATTAGCAGATGCAGATATCATTGAGTGTGTTTTCTTTTAGCTGAAATATCCCAATGAAAATGAAGAGATTTTGCTGCTTAGATCTATTATTGATGTAAATCTGCCAAAATTTTTATCCCATGATTTACCACTCTTTGAGGTAAGAACATTTATTATTCCAATGTATCAAAACTCTTATAACAATGTGTTTGTCAAATGTCCAAGCTTGCAAAGCTCCCTAGGAGAAACTTCCACTATAGAAAACAACGACACAGTGCAGAGGTATATAGATCATTTTGTGTGTTATTTGAAGTGTTTTTAGCTAGCTTTGTTGCTTTGGGTGACTTTAAACACTTGGCATTTGTAAATAGTACTTTTTTATTTTTGAACTGCAGAATATAATGAACACACAAAAGTTATAAAATGTTTGCTTATAAATTCCACCAGAAGATAGCACACTCAGTGAAGAGAAGTGATTTGTCTAATACACCACTGAATCCCTAGCACAGAATAGGTACTCGGTAAAGGTTTGTTCAATTAACAAATGAAAAAATAAATAAGTGTAATTTCCTTAAAAGAACAAGATGACTTTCATGAAATTGTTTTTCAGGATGATTTAAAATAAGTACTGAGCTTAATAATCTTGTTATATTAAAAGATTAAATAATGAGTAATTGAGGGAAAGTATTAGAATAATGGCTAAAGTTTCCATAATACCATGTGGTGTCCTTATTTTTCTCTCCCCCGTACCAGGTAGAAGAAATCAAGGGGGCAGTGTGTTAGATGTTAGATATTGTACTAATTTGTACTGCCTTGAAGTACAGGCAGTTTAGCTTTCAGCATGTAAAGACTGAAGCCGTTATGGCTGTCATGGGGAAGGGAGAAGAGACTGTATCTGCTGTAGTGTGGTACAGTGGCATTAGCTATCCATAGCAGTCATGTTTCATCACTCTCGTTATGGCTGTCATGGGGAAGGGAGAAGAGACGTATCTGCTGTAGTGTGGTACAGTGGCATTAGCTATCCATAGCAGTCATGTTTCATCACTCTGAAAGGAGCTTTCCTTAGTATATAGAGTTGACAGTGCAAATACTTTATAGAGCAAATCAACAAGGGTTCAAATTTTCTTCCCTGTTTCGTTGGTACTAGTGCAAGTACAGGTTTTCCAGGAGTCAAAGCTGTATTTCTTTTCAGAATGTGGAAATATGCAGTTGTGTATTCATTCAGCGAACACTTATTGAGCAGTGTTTCTCAAGTGAAGCATAATTGGCATTATCACTTAGGATAAGTCCTTTTGTGCAAGACTGTCCCATGCACTGTGGGACATTTGGCATCCCTGTTGTCCCGTCCCCATCCCCCCAACAGATGTCTATAGACCTCCCCCATAGTGACAAGCAGCAGGACACTTGCACATGTTTCCAACTCTCTACCTGGCAGGAAAGCGAGGGAGTGAGGGGTACTGGTCTTGGTTGAGAGCCACTGAATATCAAATATGTCTTGGGCATGTCTGTTTCTTTCAGTGCTGGGCATAAATAATGTGAGCAATCTGAAAAGATATTGTTGTTTATTTAGCAAACACTATGCCCTTGATATGGACCAGGTGCTATTCTAAGTGCTTTACAAATAGTAATTTGTTTAATGCTCCAAATGACCCAATGGGGCAGGTGTTATCATTATCCCTGTTTTAGAGATGATGTCACCAAGGCACAGTAATGACAAGTGACTTATGTAGATGGTGAGTACTGAGGGAGCCGGGATTCTAATTAGCAGTGCTTGTAACCGCTCTGCAGCACTTTCTTTTTCTCTTTTTTGACGTGAGGAAACTTACTGTTTCTATGAACTGGAATGAATTTCTCCATAACAGCATTTTAAAAAGGAGTAAATGTAAGAGTAATTAAACCAGTAGCCCATAAATTCTAAAGCATAGCTTGAGTGTTGCTTTCACATTAAGCACTTCGAAATTTCACTTCCACCTGCAGAGTAAAAAGAATAGTCATATTTCTCACATAAAGTGTGATAATACTTATAAAATAGCCTTACCAGTTTATAAAGGTAAGTTTCTTAGACCTTGCAATTCACTTTATATATTCCTATATACTAAATTTGAACTATTATTACTTAGTGGCTCTATTTTCCTCAATATTAAATATGCATATTTAATATAATATATAAAATGTAAATCTTCCAAATTATCTATCATCAGGGAATTACTTCAGATTTGTTTCCTGGGGTAAAATTACCAAAACCAGATTACAATGATTTACTGGCAGCTATCAAAGACAATTGTGCTGCCATGAATTTGCAAATGACCGATTTCTTTGCTGAGAAGATTCTTCAAATATATGAAATGATGATTGTGCGTCATGGTTTTATGATTGTTGGAGAGCCATTTGGAGGAAAAACCAGTGCATATCGTGTCTTAGCTGGAGCACTAAATGATATATGTGAAAAGGTAAGTGTGTTATTAATGTGTTAATTTATTTATAATCAGCTTCGTGCAAGATAGAATGTACATCATTTTAAAAGATACTTTCAATGTGGCAACTTAAAATTATGAGAAAAATGGGTCAAGGAGAAAATAAAATTAGAAGAGTAAAATGAATCAAGTAGGAAGTTTAGCATATACAGGGTGTGCTGGAATTTTGCGTTTTAACTTTTTATTTCTTTTTTT
>NW_007726283.1:489450-495319 GCF_000696425.1 Galeopterus variegatus | reverse complement strand
TTTTTTTAAAATTATAAAAGTAATACATGTTCATCATAGGAAAAAAGTCCAAAAACAGCAAAATTTGAAGTTTTCTTTTAACACTTTTAATATTATTTTCTGGATAGAAAATTTGTCATGCAAACTTTTTTTGCAGATTTGTCATGCAAACTTCTGTTATTGGCTGCTAGTATATTGAGTTGGAGTGTGTATGTGTGTGGGTATGTGTCTAGCTACTGCTAAGCTATGGCTGAGGCCTGGAATCCTCACAGCACCAATTGTCTAGCTCTTAGTCCTGTTCGTGATGCCAGTCGTAAAACTAGGTGACCATGCCAGTTGTCAGGCTTTTTTACTTGCCAGTAATCCTGCACAGACTGGGCCGATGGTTGAGCTAAGGCTGAGTCTGGAGCTCCCAGACCCCTCAAGCACATTTACAGACTGGGTCACAAACCCTTCACATGCCAGGCTGGGTCACCAGACCCCACACGCACACGGCTGGGTCACCAGACCCCTTCACTCAGGTCTATGAGCTAGGTAACCAGCCACACGGTCCTTGGAAACTGCAGGTCTGGAAAAACATGGCTGTGCAGGGTGGGCACCCAAGGCAGTAAAACCAGCCAAAGTGGCGCCATGGGGACACACTCACTCCACCCACCCACACACAATGTTTACGAAACCACCCCTATCCGGACCTGAGGCAAGGGGAGCCTGACCAAATTGTTCCATTTTCCCAACAGTTTGCTGATATGAGTATATATGTGATATATACATCTGTGCATATGTAATGACATATTATTCAAAATTTTTATGCACATCACATTTTAATCTACTTTGATATGCTAAAGGAACGGGGCTGTTTTCAGTTCTCCAGCTAATATTGTGTGTATGTTTACCTCTCTTTGTATTTTAAATATTTTTACTTCATATATTTCAATGTTTGTAGTCTATTTGGGATTTATATCTTCATTGTGGAGTCTTCTCTTCAATCAATATAAAATTTACTTGTACTGATATTTGCCTTAGATCTGCTTTGTCTAATTTCAATATTGCTGCCCCTGCTTCCTCCCTGCATACTGATTTGTCCAAGTCTTTAACTGTATCCTTGGATGTCACTGTGATTTACTTTTTATAGAGAGTAAAGAGTTTGACTTTTGTTTTCTCCAGGTTGATGATCTTTATCTTTTCATAGGAGAATTTCAATTCATTTACATTTATTATACAAACTGAGATGCTACTTATTTGTCTCTCTTTCTTATGCTTTTACACTTCCATGCTATTTTCTTTTTTCGCTTTCTTTTCCCTTCCCTTCCCTTTTTTTTCCCTTCCATTTTTTCACCCTTCCTGCTTGCCTTACTGCCTTTCTTTTCTCATTTTCTGCTTGTATTTTTCCTGTGTTGCTGTTTTATTGTTATATGGACTAATTGTTTTTGCTATTAAAAAAATAAGTCTCTAAAAGAAGCAAACATGGGGCTGCACAAAGAGTAAAAGAAGATGAAGGTATGAGCATTTGTTCTGGTCCACCTGTAAAGTCCAAATGGTTCATGACCAGGTAATTGTAAGAATGACATGATTATGTAAAAGGCTGAGGCTTCCTTGGCCAGCACACACCAGCAGTATAGCTTCATACTAACCTTGCTGCTTGTTTTGGTTTGGGGGATAAAACCTTTCTTTGGTGGCAGCAACTTTATCCTGGTTAAGAAGATGATAGAACTTTCTCATACTTCTGAATTTAGGAAGATACATTATTATCCCTTCCTGAGCACAGAGAAGAAAGCAAAGACCTTGAGCTTATTTTACTGTTTAAGATTATCGTTCTCACATCTTTTCTTCAGTTTGGTGGTTTGTGTCCCAAGCTATGGGGGTGGCAGGCAGAAGGCAGTGTTGGGAAGACTTGAACTTGTTATGATTTTATATATAAAAAATAATTATGAATAGGAGGAACACAGAAGATTTTTAGGGCAGTGAAACTATTCTATATGATACCATAATACTGGATGCATGACATTTTCATTTGACAAAACTCATGAAATTTTACAACACAAAGAGTAAACCCTAATATAAGCTATGGACTTTAGTTAATAATAATGTGTCAGTATCAATTCATCAATCACAACAAAGTACCACACCAATGCAAAGTATTACTAAAAAAGGGGAAATTGTGGTGGGGGGCGGAAGGAGTATATGGGAATCTCTGTACTTTCTGCTCAATTTTTCTCAAAACTTAGAACTACCTTAAAAAGAAAAAGTCTATTAACTTAAAAAAATAAAGCCTATGTCCCACAGGCATTAATGTCTCTTGTTATGCCATAGACCAACTTTCAGGGTTCTGGCAAAAATTGATAATTTACCAATATTAACTTTTTCACTCCACGAGACATATGTATTTCTCTATATGTAGATCTTTGTATTTTCTCTCAGAGCATGTTTTGTATTAGGGGTTTGCAAATTATAGCCCATGGGCCTAATTCAGCCCAAAGCCTATTTTTGTAATGCCAGTGAATTTAGAATGGTGTTAATATTTTAAATAACTTGTTTAAAAAAAAAAAGAAAAAACAGAGAAGAGTATGTGACACACCATATGAAACCTGCAAAGCCTGTAATATTTATTATCTGACCTTTTACAAAGAAATTGCAGCATCCTGTTTGGTAGTTTTAGATTTATACGACTGCATGACGTTTGCTAATTACTTTCTACGTATTTTGTGAGCTTTTATATACTATCATAAATGGTATTTAAAAAATTTTTATTTTCCAACTGTTCATTGGCATTATTTAGAAAATACAATGATTTTTATATATTGACCTTGTATGCTGGAACCTTGTTAAATTTACTCCTTACTTCTGATAGTTTTTTTGTATATTCCTTAGAATTTTCTATATACCCGATCATGTTTTCTATGAATAAGAACAGTATTCTTAAAAATAAGTAAGTGATTTATTTATTTATTTTTTTCATTAAGGGGCTAATGGAAGAAAACAAAGTTCAAATAACTGTTTTAAATCCTAAGTCTNAAAAAGTCTATTAACTTAAAAAAATAAAGCCTATGCCCCACAGGCATTAATGTCTCTTGTTATGCCATAGACCAACTTTCAGGGTTCTGGCAAAAATTGATAATTTACCAATATTAACTTTTTCACTCCACGAGACATATGTATTTCTCTATATGTAGATCTTTGTATTTTCTCTCAGAGCATGTTTTGTATCAGGGGTTTGCAAATTATAGGCCTAATTCAGCCCAAAGCCTATTTTTGTAATGCCAGTGAATTTAGAATGGTGTTAATATTTTAAATAACTTGTTTAAAAAAAAAAGAAAAAACAGAGAAGAGTATGTGACACACCATATGAAACCTGCAAAGCCTGTAATATTTATTATCTGACCTTTTACAAAGAAATTGCAGCATCCTGTTTGGTAGTTTTAGATTTATATGACTGCATGACGTTTGCTAATTACTTTCTACGTATTTTGTGAGCTTTTATATACTATCATAAATGGTATTTTAAAAATTTTTATTTTCCAACTGTTCATTGGCATTATTTAGAAAATACAATGATTTTTATATATTGACCTTGTATGCTGGAACCTTGTTAAATTTACTCCTTACTTCTGATAGTTTTTTTGTATATTCCTTAAAATTTTCTATATACCCGATCATGTTTTCTATGAATAAGAACAGTATTCTTAAAAATAAGTAAGTGATTTATTTATTTATTTATTTCATTAAGGGGCTAATGGAAGAAAACAAAGTTCAAATAACTGTTTTAAATCCTAAGTCTGTCACCATGGGTCAGCTGTATGGACAGTTTGATATAGTGTCCCACGAGTGGTCTGATGGGATCCTTGCTGTCAGTTTTAGGGCCTTTGCTTCTTCAGCGGTGAGTACTAACACTTTTCTGTGCATATTTTGAAAGGTTACGATATTTTCTTCTGACCGATTTCTGATTTTTTTTTCAGTTGTTTCAAACAAACATTTATATGTATAGCTTAAAATATTTGTTTAAAACACATGAATAGTTTGGCAGTATTTCCTTGAAGAACAGTGTCAGCACCTATGAGAATACCAGACGTGATGCTAGCAAGCACTTTTGCCCTGGGCGTACACCAACAGAGGGCAGTGGAGAAAGGACGGGGCAAAGTAATTCTGGTTCTTCTCTCCCAAGTGAGATGGTCCAGGAAAGAGAGCGTCTGAATCGCATGACCCTTTTGCCTCTTCTGCAGTGTTCTTCCTTCACCCACTGCCTGGGCTGCCGCCCTGGTCTCACCCACTCATTGTCAGGCATACTGAATGCTCAGAGAAGGAATTGTGTGCCTTTGTAAAAGGACGTCTGAAAGTTCTGCCCTTTCCCTCTAGTGCATTAGGAAGAGAAAGGGCTGCCTGGTGGAAAGCAGAAGAGATAAGTCAGGTGCTGACTGCTGTCAGTGGCAGAGGGGCACTTACCCACTCCTGGCTTATTCAAATGGGTGGTTGTTGCCCAGTCTCAGGAAAAGAGTCTTCAGACCGATAAGTGTTAACTTGGTTGCCATATTTGCACAAGTTCTCCACAGAGACAGCTTGCTAAGGCTGGTAGTATATGAAAAGGGGCCTAACTAGAAACATTTAATTTATTTATTAAACCATTCTTTAAGAAAATGTTTTCTTTATTTTGACTACCATACATATTAAGTTTAGTGCTCTTTACCCACTGAAGGACCCAGCAGATCATGACTCATTAGTGCAATAGAAGAAGAAACATCAAATCTCAGCTCTTCTCTTAGTGGTGGAAAGACCCTGGGCAATGCGTAACATAAGGATTGACTCTCATGGGGCAGAGATCTTGCCCAGAATCAAGCTTCGTTAGTAATTTCCAGGATAAAAGTCATCATGAGGCACAGGTGAAGCAGACAGTGGTCTGGAACCATTGAAGTAGCTTCTTAGATCCACCTCTGGCCACAGTGAACATGCTCTGGCCCAGAATAACATATGAAGTCCCTAGATATTGTATACAGTTACATTATTTGCACAGAAATAATCATGTGATTTCTATTTTATATTCAGTTACATAGCTTACATTACACTTTTCAGGAAGCTATGTACCATAAATACTGAGTCTTAGGAAGGTTAAGTAGCTTGCCCACAGCTCGCAAGTGCTGTAGTGGAGACAAGTGAAAGGTGTGATCTTCAGACCGGGGAGCCCAGGTCTCACCACCGCACGACAGTGCTTCCCAAACAGACAGTGCAGCAGGCCTGGGAAGCCCACAGTGTGAGAGACAGTCGATCTCCTGCTTCCTTTCCAAACACGCCCGAAGTAGCCTCTCCTGTGGGTGTGGGGTGGCCTGAGCCTGAAACAGACTCACTGAGAATGTGTTAAGATGGATTCAGATCCTTCACCACTTGAGCTTGAACTCACCTTTGCTGAGGGTAAACCAAGGCGTCATCCGTGTAACAAAAAGACTGAATTACAAGGATCTGAAAAGGAGAATCAGTTTTTGCACTTTCTGGCTAATACCTGGCCACTCCTTCATAGTTTTTGAGCATTTAATTTATTCTGGACACTGCATAAATATTTTTATATTTGTTTTATCATATGGGACTATAAATGTTATATTGATTTTAATGTCCTTTACCATCATGAGAGAATTCGGCCCAAGAAGATGTGTATATGTGTATGTATGTGTGTGAATTCATTCAGTGAAGGGAAGAAAGATTTGGCTTAGCATACAAGAGTAATTAATCTCTATATAAACCGAATACTATATAGAGTCAAACAATCTGAAAAAAAATTTTGTTTTCCCTAACAATTATCTTTTTACTCATGATATTTTCTAAAACATGTTTTTTACATATATATGCATATATATATATATATTTGAGTTCAGAAACATTGAAAAAGATTGAATCTTAAGGAAATATG
>NW_007726283.1:487299-488977 GCF_000696425.1 Galeopterus variegatus | reverse complement strand
GCATACAAGAGTAATTAATCTCTATATAAACCGAATACTATATAGAGTCAAACAATCTGAAAAAAAATTTTGTTTTCCCTAACAATTATCTTTTTACTCATGATATTTTCTAAAACATGTTTTTTACATATATATGCATATATATATATATATTTGAGTTCAGAAACATTGAAAAAGATTGAATCTTAAGGAAATATGTTAAAAATTTTGTTTTCCCTAACAATTATCTTTTTACTCATGATATTTTCTAAAACATGTTTTTTACATATATATGCATATATATATATATATATTTGAGTTCAGAAACATTGAAAAAGATTGAATCTTAAGGAAATATGTTATATAGATGTTATATTTCTGTCTTGTCCATGGCATACAAGCTTTTTTAGTGAGATATATATATATTCATGTATTTATATCCATGCGTGTGTATATATTTACACACTTTCTTGAAAGGGTGCTTTTACATTTTCACACACACACACACACTTTATTCAAAGGATGCCTTTAAATTTTCATGGTGAAGTTAATTCTAGGAGTTTCATTTTTAAACTTTGAAATAATGTTATTGAACCGCTCGCTTCCTTACATTATAATTATTACATATTTCCCCTTAATACACTATATACATAAAATAGACTCCAGACAGGAAATGGTTAATTTTTGATGGACCGGTAGATGCAGTATGGATTGAGAATATGAATACTGTGCTGGATGACAACAAAAAGCTGTGTCTGATGAGCGGGGAGATTATACAAATGTCACCGCAAATGAATCTTATTTTTGAACCAATGGATTTAGAAGTTGCTTCTCCTGCCACTGTAAGTTCTCAATTTTGATGTGTTCTTATAAATTGCAAAATGTATAAATGTGTTTCTTTTACTTAGTAGCTTTGACTTTAAATGGAAAACACTAGTAGAATTCATTTTAAGAGTGATCTGGGATTCTCAAAGAACAGACATTTCTGCTGACAGCCCTTGACAAATTTAATGGTCAGGATGTTTTCCTCTTTGTTTAGGACTGTTTTATAAAGTTATACACAAAAATTGAGATCATAAAATTATACAAAATTAAGCTTTAAAAAAAAAAGACTTTTCTGAAGGTTGTAAGAAATAGATGTGCAAAGTCATATTTCTTTTATGAACATTACCTTGGTTGTAAGCAATTATTGTTTCTCTAGGTTTCCAGATGTGGTATGATCTACATGGAGCCTCACATGTTAGGCTGGAGACCACTGATGTTGTCTTGGGTAAATCTGTTACCTGCTTCGGTCAATGTTATTCAGAAGGAATTCATAATAGGCTTATTTGACAGAATGGTCCCTGTTTCTGTCGAATTTATTAGAAAGCACACAAAGGTAAGAGAAATGAGAATTTTAAGATTAAAAACTAAGCGGAAAGCTCAAATCAGCCAAACACGCCAATTTTTTTTTTTGTCTTTTTCGTGACCGGTAAGGGGATCGCAACCCTTGGTGTGGTGTCGCCCACACCGTGCTCAGCCAGTGAGCGCACCGGCCAGTCCTATATTGGATCCGAACCCACGGCGGGAGCGTCGCTGCGCTCCCAGCGCCGCACTCTCCCAAGTGCGGCACGGGCTCGGCCCCCAAACATGCCAATTTTATTTATTTATTTTTTTTTTGTCTTTTTTTTCCGTGTCCAGCAACGGATCGCAACCCTCA
>NW_007726283.1:484395-486809 GCF_000696425.1 Galeopterus variegatus | reverse complement strand
ATGTCTGTTTTTAGGATCAACTAATGTATTAAAATCTTTCTTAACTGGTTTGACTGAAAAATTCTTCAAAATAAATAATTTTAGAGTTTGAGAAAATGTGGTGCGAATCTTTTATCTAAAAAAACAAAAACAAAAACAAATCACCTTGAAGGTTCACATAACCATGTATGGGAAAAAATACCCCTAAATGTTATCTAGTTCCAATAGGCTTTTGCATTTTAATTAATTTCCACTTTTATAATTTTTTTATTTTCTAAAATTTCTCAAAGAAGCTAGTCCCTGGTAGAAGTATTGGAAAGAGGTGCTAAAGGAGGCAAATCCATTTTTCTTTCAATACACACTGGGGGGAAGGATAAGGGAAAGGTGGAAGAGAGACTGAGGCCAGGAAGGGAGTCTGCCTCTGCGAGCTGACGGAGCACCGGCGAGGCTCTTAAACTCACTCCATCTGGAAATTATAGAGAAAGTGGGCTTAATTTCTGCTTTGGGGAATGTTGACAAAGATGTTTTAGAATGATTTTGGCTCTGGAATAAATATAGGAAAATAGGGTTGATACTTCTTCTGCTGTTGGAGAGAGAAGAGCTTGAGACAGAAGTTTGGCTCAGGGTACAGACTTGGAAAATGGAGTTGAAAACATTGTTAATGTAGATTACCTAAAGGGAAAAATCCAGAGCAAAAAAGAAGAGAGCCAAGGACAGGATCTCAGGTGCACCCATGATTTAGACAAGAGAGAGGGAAGAGAGAAGAGTATTTTAAGAACAAGTCAGTATTATCAGGCACCACTAAGAAGTCAGGCCAAGGTGGAAGGGCTGACTGTCCCTCAGATTTGCCAATTGAAAAAGTCATAGGCGAATCTCAGCAAAAGCACTTGAGGGGAGAGACAAGGGCACTTCAGGGCAGTTGGTTGAGGAGTGTGGGAGGGACTGGCGAGACAACAGGTGTAGATTGCTCTTTCAAGACGTTTGGCTATAACTGAAATGTGTTGTAGATATGAAGTACTCATGTTTCAGAAACAGTTACACATATATAGATGGTCATAGTAAAATATGCTACAAATTAAACACAGTCATAGTAAAATAAGCTACAGGGTTTTTTTCCCCCAGCATGGTCAGAGAATTTAGGTAATACAAATAATTTTCTGAGTAACTGGAACTTATCCTAATGTATAGCAAAACATAAGACTTCTAATGCAAGCTTTATAAAATGTTCTGTGCACTTTTGTCCTCTCTTGGAGAAATTCTGAACACCTGTTATTTACTATATAGTAACAAGCATCTGTCTTATTGGTAGTAATAACTGCTTGTGTTGTACTTTAGTGTTGCATCAGTCACACTACTCAGCTGTCTGCTGTGCTTACTTCTGCTGGGCTGGTGGTTGATTATGAAGCCATCTTCTTTTAATCTTCAGAAAGTCAATTTTAGAGTGTTAATTTTTACATGTTAACCATGAAGCAATGTGACTCTAATGGTGGAAGGAGGGCTGGGAGGGAAGAAGACAGACATTTCCCAAGAACTTGCTGTATGCTGCATGGTTCTAGGAGCTGTTCACATTATTTCATCTCTTTTACAAACTGTCATGGTGAGACACCAACAAGTGAAGTGCGTGACATCTTCAGCACTTCAGCACTGTTTCTGTGGGCTACATGATCTGGACCTGTATTTCATAGAGATGAGTTTACTATGAGTACTGCTGTGGCTTATAAATATGTTCTAAAATGGATTTTATTTATTAAGCATTTTAGGTAAACAAATTAATTGTATTCTCTGAAAGACTTTTAGTGTTTTATTTATAATTTTAGTATAACATAGAATCTATGCCTTTGATTAAATTAACTACACATGTAACAGTAAATTTTTTATATTTGAGACTCAGTATAAGAGAAGTTAAAGAGTGCACAGTGCTTGAATGTGACATCCACCACTGCCACACTCTAGGCAAGGGAATTCATGTGTGCCTCAGTTTCCCACCTATAAAACTAGAATTATAATAATAGCCCTTTTCGTAGATACTATGGCTGTTAGAAATAAATGAGTTCAATAAATATTAGCTGATGCTATTTTAACTAGTGCCTGATTTGAATCAATTTGTTTTATAGACTTTTTTTTCTGACTTTTCAGGAATTGTCTCCTACTTCAGATACAAACTTGGTCCGATCCTTAATGAATCTAATAGACTGTTTTATGGATGATTTTGCTGATGAAGTGAAAATAAGAGAGAGAAATGATCGAGAAGCTTACTCTTTGCTTGAGGTAAAGTCCATTGCCTTCAGTATCTTGCAATAGAGAAATATCTACTGATTTCCCCAAAGCTTCCTAATCAATGAAATTTATTTTGCCCTGTAATTGGAGACTGGGTTTTGGGTGGTATCTAAAGAGTGAGGAAAAAGCCAGGCCCCAAGTACCAAGTGCTGGTGGGG
>NW_007726283.1:479226-484167 GCF_000696425.1 Galeopterus variegatus | reverse complement strand
CTGATGAAGTCAAAATAAGAGAGAGAAATGATCGAGAAGCTTACTCTTTGCTTGAGGTAAAGTCCATTGCCTTCAGTATCTTGCAATAGAGAAACAAATATCTACTGATTTCCCCAAAGCTTCCTAATCAATGAAATTTATTTTGCCCTGTAATTGGAGACTGGCTTTTGGGTGGTATCTAAAGAGTGAGGAAAAAGCCAGGCCCCAAGTACCAAGTGCTGGTGGGGAAGCTTCTCAGCTGGCTATTACATTGCATCACGAAGTTTGGGTGGAGCCCAGTATTCACCTCAGATCTGCTACTGAAATCTTGGGTCATCTGACCAGCCTCAGAAGTGATCCATCCCCAAAATGTCAATAACCGTTTTGACAACAAAATTCACCTCCCTTTCAAACCATAATAATGTATTTCTCTTTTCCCTTAACTTTTCTTCCTTTTTTCATGAGATATAAATTTTAAATATATATATATATGTGAGGTGTGTATTTATTTATATGTGTTCAGATTGAGTAAAGCAAGAAAATATATAGGTAATCTATAAATGGATGTTAAAAATAGGAATAAAAGTATCAACAGACCTTGGATATCTTTTAATAAAAATGTTACTGTACTGCTCTTGGTAGCACTTCTAATGTGGTCAATATGGTACTCTTATAGCTTATATTTTATGAAATAAATTATTTTTTAATTTAGGGTTAAATAGTTTCCAGAGAGAAACAGTCTGCAAGTAAATTAGAAGTAGGTTAAAAGGGTTAAAATAGAGTCTAGAACTTTTATGAGCATAATCAGGACTCTTTCAGCTTTAGCATTAAAAATTAGATTTGATTTTGAAACAAGCAAACAGTTTTTCTCACCTAATAGGTGTGTCTTGTCCTCTACCCTGTTCACTCTGCTTGAGTTTGGTAAGAAGAAAGTTAGTGTCTTTTGTTTGCAGAATGGCAATTCTAGTTTATACAATTGATGCTCAGCTATTATTACAAATAAAGGAATATAATTTTTTTCTCCTTAAACCCACCATATCAAAATTTAATTAAAACAATATGTATTATAGGTTATTTGCCTTATTAACGTATGCCTTAATACCTTAATAAAAAGTTAACTCAGTGTACCTTTTAATATCAAGCTCTTGCCATATATTTAAAATATCACGTGATTTACTAGATTAATCATTCTAAAGTTTCACTATGGCTAGAATTTATACTTTGCATTATATTATCTTCTCTAAGATTATATAAGACCTGCAATTTGATTTTTAAAAACCTAATTATTACAAAATCCTGAGGTGACCTACTATTATATATCAGCTTATGTATTTCCTTTCAGAGATATTAATCTGGCTAATCTGATTTAAGCTTCAAGGATAGATTAAAGTTATCCTTTAATTGCACTTTATCTTCTCATCTTTCCAACGCAGGGCATTTTTCTGTTTTCACTGATTTGGTCCGTCGGTGCTTCCTGTACAGATGATGATCGGTTGAAATTTAATAATATTCTTCGAGAACTAATGGAAGGTCCAATTTCAGAACTAACTCGAAATAGGTTTAAACTACAGAGTGGTACTGAACAAACGTCCTCAAAGGCATTAACTGTTCCATTTCCCGAAAAGGGAACAATTTATGATTATCAATTTATTACCGAGGTAAGAGTTCTCAAGCAAGATTTGCAACTGCCAGCCTGGCAGGGTCCCCTCTGAGTCACACAGCAGAAATGGCTCTGGGCCCATTTCCTCATCACTGTTTACCTGAAGAGACAGCATGAAGGAGATGCTGGTGCACTGACTTTGAAGTCAGACGCACTTGGGTTTGAGTCCCCAAAATGTCACGTTCTTTCTGTATAGTCGCAGACCAGTTAATTTCCCTGAACATAGTTTTTCCTAATGATTAAAGGCAGTAATAATACCTGATGGGCCAATTGTACTTATGAAATAGAATTACACATTATGATATCTAGCCTGGCACCAGGCACATACTGTTCAAGGACACCTTTTGGAGATTAATGGTGCATGTTTCACTAATTAAGAAGTCCAGCAGGAATGCAGCTGGTTTAATGTTAGTTTAGTACTTCCCCAACGGATTGGACAATAAAACTTAGATGGTGTTTGCATGTTTGCTTTTGTGTAACCACTCCCACAAGTATTGTGCTGAGGAAGAAGTTTAGGAATACATATTATTTAAATATATACAGGTTTTAATAAAACTGGGATCACCACATATCCCCAGTGGGCAGTTTTATATCCTTTTTTACTTCTTAATAAAGAGAATACCTTTCCATTTTATTGATGTTCTTTCAGTAAACCTAGTTTCTAAAGCCTCCCTATAGTCTATACTATGGATGGACTATGATCTGTTCAGTTTCCTACCCTTGGTCATTGGGCTGTTTTTGTTGTTTTTACGTTTTCACTTTTACAAGTACTGCTTTGGTGAATATTCCTGGACGCAAGTCCCAGTGTACATATCTGATTATTTCCTTAAGACTAGTTTCTAGAAAAGGCATTACTATATTGATTTTTGAATTTTTATGGCTCTTCAGATGTATTACTAAACTCACCCCACAAAGGATTCTTCCCTTTCCCAAGAGAGGGGAATCCTTTTATCTTGGCTAATTTTATTTTATTTTTAATTACTAATAATACCCTGCATTTTCAGAAAAGTTTATTAAGCTTTCCACAATTATTTCTATTTTGTTTTCCAACATCTTGGTGAAATAGGAGGAATAGGATTATTTTGCAAATTTTACCATTGAGGGAATTGGGGCTCAGTGATTGTCCCAGGATAACACACTCTCTAAACGACTGTATATTTCAGGTTTTCTGATTCTTTCCTTCCTTTCCTGTAAGGTGGCAAAAAAATGCATGTTTGAGAAGATTATCAAGGATATGGAAAAGGCATTATTTTTTTCATTGGTTCTAGAAATATATCTTTGTAACACTATTTTCAGACTGATGTGAACTTAGAGCCCTCAAAATAATCTCTATATGTACATGGTTTGTGCCTGAAGATACAAAACAGAATAAATCACACTACTGTCCTCAGCGACTTCATAACCTCTTCAGAAGACAGTCATGAAACATTCTAGGCCAAGAGAGTGCCATGTGTCAAGGCCCAGGGGCCCAGGGCCTGTGTGGAACTAATAGATCCATTGGCAGAGGCCTGGTTGTCAAGGAAAGATGGGTGTGAGTTCTCATGTGCTTTGAATGACCAGGAGTTTAGATTTTATTCTGTAAGAATGGAGAAGGTGGTGGTGTTTTTCTAAGGGAAGAGAGTTAGTGTGGCATTTCTGAAATTTTTTGTTATGAACACTATTATAGCAAATTAAAATTCTGGTTCACAAGCTAATTGGATGCAAAGATACAGAATAATGTTAATTCATAATAATGATCTCCTATTAAGGAATCTTGCCTGTTGTAGAAATCTGTTACACAGCAATGTGAATATAGTTAAAACTACTGAACTGTACACTTAAAAATGTTTGAGGGTAAATTTTATGTTATGGTTTTTACTATAAATTTTTAAAAAAGAAATCTTGGTTGAGATAATAAGCCGATGTTATAAATACCACTATAAAAGTCAAGCGATATGCAGCTCATCTACTAGAGAGAAAAATTCTATATTGGTTAACATTTATTGAATAACATTCTTTACTCTTTAACCCATAGATTAGTCTAATTTTCTCAATGCTGTTAAAGAATCCAACATTTGGCCACAATAGTTGATTGTTAGTTTGGCATAAACAGTGGTTTCAGGATGTCAAGAATGTCACAACATTACCATTTCATTTTTATTCATGTAAAAGCCTAGTTCCTCCTTAATTTACACATAAAATTAAACTTACAGAGTGTTAAATGTTTTAATGGATAAAACAAATGTATAAATATCAGGTTTCGTTGGTCTTAATCATTTCTACAATGGCAAAGGAGTACAGAGCTTTTAAAAGTATTTTATAACATAACATTCACTATTCCGTTGTTTATTATAAACAGGGAATAGGAAAATGGGAACCATGGATAAAGAAGTTGGGAGAAGCTCCTCAAATTCCTAAAGATATGTTGTTCAATGAAATCATTGTACCAACTCTGGACACAATTCGATACTCTGCATTAATGGAAATGTTGACCACCCATCAGAAGCCATCAATATTTGTAGGACCAACGGGAACTGGAAAAAGTGTTTATATTATTGTAAGGATCGTAGAAATCTACATATCAAAATATTCCTAATATCCCTAATAATGTCACTTTTTGAAATAGTAGACAAATAATTTTTAAAAAACACTCAAGTATTTTGATGTTTGAACTGTGGAGAATTTTTGAGTGATTGGCTATTTATTTTAAAAAATTCCTTAAGATATGATGCCATTTTATTTTGTTTTATATTTTATTTTATTTTACTTATTTATGCATTGGTGGCTGGCTGGTATGGGGATCCAAAGCCTTGACCTTGGTGTTGGTGACACCATTTTATATTACTAAATTGTTGTCCTGCTTATTATACTATTTTAATAAGAATAACTTGTTCAGGGTTAGAATTTCATATCCTTCAGAAAGTATGTTTTAGGGCCGGCCCGGTGGCGCACTGCTACAGTACGCCGCTTGGGAGCGCGGCGGCGCTCCCGCCAAGGGTTCGGATCCCACATACAGACCGGTTCCGGCTCACTGGCTGAGCGAGGTGCGGGCGCAACACCGAGGGTTGCAGTCCTGTTGCCAGTCCCAGTCCGGTACGGGTGCGACACTGAGGGTTGCGATCCGTTGCCGGACATGAAAAAAGACAAAAAAAAAAAAAAAATATTCGTATGTTTTAGGGCCAGCCCGGTGGCGCACTGCTACAGTGCGCTGCTTGGGAGTGCGGCGGCGCTCCCGCCGAGGGTTCGGGTCCCACATACGGACCAGCTCCCACTCACTTGCTGAGGGTGGCACGTGTGGAAAATCGATGGTGGATGTCTCCTCT
>NW_007726283.1:472716-478394 GCF_000696425.1 Galeopterus variegatus | reverse complement strand
TGAGATGTGGGCACAACACCGAGGGTTGTGATCCCGTTGCTGGTCCTGGTCCGGTACGGGCGCGACACTGAGGGTTGCGATCCGTTGCCGGATACGAAAAAAAAAAAAAAAAAGACAAAAAAAAAGGGGGGGAAAAAAAAAGAAAGTATGTTTTAGTTCATTACACTTGATATTTTCTAAATTATTTTATATCTGAGGAATTACCATGTAGTAATAAGACTGATTTTCTTTCTTTAATAATTTCTGGAATCATAACCATTGTGTGTTAGTAAGATAATGCTAGCTGCTGTAACAGATAATGCCCCAGATCTCAGTAGCTTTATACACAGCCAGTGAAGGACAATGGGGGTGCTTTCAGTGGACCCTCTTCCACTGCAGATTCCCAGTTAATTCACATTCCCCCAACTGATGACAGCACCTGTGTCTAGTTCTTTATTTATTTTGTTTTTTAATTTAATCCTTTAGTCCTTCCAGAATGTATCTGGGTATATAGTTAAATAATTGTCCTAGCATTATTCATGGAATAATGTCTTTCATAACAGTTTGAAATGACATCTTTATCATAAGCTAAATACTTGTATTTATCAAGAAGTATCCAAGAGTGGAGAGGGAAGAAGTTTTTACTGAGAGTATAAATCAAGATGTTGATTTGGCCTAAATTTAAAATAAATAACTGAAAGTGTACAGAAAGCTAAGGGATTTATCCAAGATATCATCAAGAGTCAGAGAATAAAAACCTACATGGTTAAAGGCAGTGGTTGGAGGAAAATACGGCCTTCTGTTATTTGTACCCACATCAAATTCAACCCAGACAATAAACTGCCCAGACATAAAAATATTACTTTTCACAAAATCGGGAACATAATTTTGTAATCTCCTTTTTTTCTTTTTCTTTTTGCTTATATTGTAAATATTTTCCTACTTCATTATTTACTGATTGTAAAAAACATATTGTTATTTACATGTTTTAAACATTTTCCCATTTTATTATTATTCTACAAGATGATTTTAAGGGTATCATTGTATTCAGTTCTATAATTTTATGATAATTAGTTCACGTCCCTAATTTTTCTAAAATTTTGCTTTAAAAGTAAGATTACAACGAATATTTTTTTTTTTCCTTTTTGTCTTTTTTCGTGTCTGGCAACGGATCGCAACCCTCAGTGTCGCGCCCGCACCGGACCAGGACCGGCAACGGGATCGCAACCCTCGGTGTTGCGCCCGCACCTTGCTCAGCCAGTGAGCGGGACCCGGTCTGTATGTGGGATCCAAACCCTCGGTGGGAGCGCCACCAGGCTCCCAAGTGGTGCACTGTAGCAGTGCGCCACCGAGCCGGCCCTACAACGAATATTTTTGTAGCTAAATCTTTGTTCTTATCTCTGTTTATTTGCTTAGAAAGAATTCCTAGATTCCTAGAAGTGGAATTGTTGATTTTTTGATAAATGTGAAATTGTTCGTAAGAGACTTTGTACTGATTCAGATTGTCCACCATGTCCTTCAGGGACATTTCATCACCCCAATTAATTCAGAGCTGGTTGTATTGTAAATAATACAGATATAAAGTGGAGTGTCAATAATGTCATCTGTGAAAGCAAATCTTATTTTGAAACAATGCTGCATCACTTTCATTTCCATAAAGTGATTTCACTGACAATTTACTTATATAAAATGCTTAATGAAACTTGTGTATTCACTTAAATTTTATCTTATTGAAATGATGAAGTAGTAAACTTAATTTTTAAAGTGTTTTTTTCTTCAAATTATTGCATGTCTAGATATTTCGATTTTAAATAAACAGTGAAAAAGCGAGAAGTAGTATTCTAGTTACAGATTACATAAAAATACAATGGATTGTGATGAGACTTCACAACAAAGGAATTTGCTGAAAGCACTGGCCGAGAGCAAATCTGTTCAGAGAGGTTTGATATCTTGGTTGTGACAGGAAAAAGTCCATAATTTCCAACAGTTTGCATTGTTAATGGGCTTAACTTAAAATAATTGTTAACAAATATAATATTTAGTATTTATCACGTTTATTTCTCATTTAAAGGTAAGCTCTATTGGCATATGAGTATTTTCCCTATCATATAACCACATAGCTTTTATGAATAATTTTAATTAATACATATAATTTGATTATTAAATTGAAAAAAGAAATGAGTAGTTTTTACAAGTATGTACTTAATTTTGAGAGTGTTGTATGTTAACATCAAAGAATACTCATCTTTCAATGGACCAAGTAGAATTTTATCTATGGGAGAATTATAAGAGACATTGATATTTCATTTAAACTGAAGAACAAAGCTTACCTGATGGTGGCTTACAAAAATGTAGATTTTTGTTTATATAATTTTTAAAGCATCCCAGTGAATAAGTGTTAATGTCCTTATTTAGAATTATTTAACCAATGACTATAAACTTCTGGGTTTAGAGAAACATTCTGATAATGGTCTGATTTTTAATATATATACGTATGTACACATATGTATATGTACATATACATATAAAATAACAAGAGCAATACATAGAACCATAAAGTGATTTACTTAAGATTTTCTAACAAATTGGCCCTTACTTGGGGAAGGACTGTGCTCTATACAGGATTCTTTTTTTTTTTTTTTTCCNGGGCCGGCCCTATACAGTATTCTTGAGGGAGAGAAGGGGAAGGAAAGGAGAGGAGAGGCGAGGGTATTTTGAAAAGCTCTTCAGGAAATTCCGACGTACCCCATTCAAGTCTCACATCACGATTAAAAAACATTGTGATTCCACCTGATTCCCAGTGAATTCCATTTTGAAAATACTATTTAAGTTTCCTAACTTGCAGAAAGATAACTTGGTATATAAGTGGAAAGACAATAAGGTATATTAAAAAGAACATTGATCTGGAGAGAGACAAATGATGGTCTGAATTCTTGCCCATCTCAAGACCTTAGGCAGGTTTCCTAATCTCTGAGTCCCTGTGACTTCATGTTAAAAAAGTATGTGTCCTTTTCGTGGTTGTTGTGAAAATCAGGGAGGACACACGCATAGGGCCTGGATAGATAGAGATGCTCCACTGGCATGGTGACTGTTGTTCCTGTCAATTCCATCTCTTCTACATTGTTATGACACTTAAGGTTAAAGCTGAGTCTGTCAACAGTGATGCTTAGAGTTTGTTTTGAGATGTCAAAACATAATTCCAACTATTTTATTATTTCTTGTTGTATAGAATTTTCTCTTAAATCAACTCCATAAGGAAATCTACAAACCTCTGCTAATTAACTTCTCAGCACAAACTACAGCAGCCCAAACTCAGAATATTGTCATGTCAAAATTGGACAAAAGAAGAAAGGGAGTTTTTGGTCCTCCTTTGGGCAAGAAAATGGTAATGGTTCTCTGTTTCTCTATACGTAGTACACGACTGGTCCTACTCATCTATGCTGCTGCCATCAGAACAAGGGAAGCAAATATGCTGGGGACTGATACCTTTTTGTATAGTTTTTTTAATCAAAATTTTAATGAAAAATTTTTCCTAAAAGTGTGGTCATATTTGTATGTGCTCTAGACAACTTGATGTTAAAAACAAGCAGTTGCCCTTTGAATTGAAAGTAGAATATTCTTCTGAGAAATTATCCACCTTTCTAGTGTTTTCACTGATATTTTTTCTCAGCAGAGTCTTTGCTGCTTGCTCTTCTAGACCTTTAACAACCCAGCTACCAATTGACTGATCTGTGTTCCTCTGCAAAGAACACCCTTCTCACCCTCACCCTCACCACTTAAAAGGTTATAATCATTTAAAAATCACACTTTTCTTATCTATTTTAATGAATTGAAGTGTTGTGCAAAGAAAAAGACAAGGTATATTGAGAAACAAATTGTATGAGAGGATTAGTAAGTCACAAACTATTACCCTACAAAGATTAGTAATAAGAATGTCTTTCTATTCCTTAAAAGCATTCATTCTAAGGACGTTATTCTTGTTGAAAAGAAATCATTGCTTCCCACATATGTACTCTAAAGAAGATAATCTTATTTGCCTCAAAATTGTTTCCACAATAGGACACTATGTTAAGATGTTAATATTTTCTAATACCTCTTCTCTTTTCATTCTTAGGTTGTCTTTGTAGATGATGTAAATATGCCTGCTCGGGAGGTGTATGGGGCTCAACCTCCCATTGAATTGCTCAGACAATGGTTAGATCACTGGAATTGGTATGACCTAAAAGATTGTTCTGTGATTAAACTAGTGGACATTCAAATCATGTGTGCTATGGGACCTCCAGGTACATTTTCTGAGTTTGTGATTATTAAGATGGAAAATCACTCTGGCTATATCTAAATAGATAACTGGAGAAAGAAAGAGAAACCCAGTTGGACAATTTGAGTAACAGTGTTCTGTGTATGTGTTTTCTGTGCGTATCCACTGTGACCTAAGGGACAGCAACATTATGGTCAATGCTACAAAGCAGGTGGTTGGGCCATTTACCTGCCAACTCTTCCAAATCCTTTTTTTCTGCCACCTTCTGGGACTTCACTCCCCGTTTCCTACTCTTGCGTTCTGAGAGTCCAGATCCCCCTGGGGCAGCTCATCTCCCTCTATTTCATCCCTTAATACTCCAACTGTAGAGAATGTCCCTGCTTCAGAGATCAGCTTCCTTCTACTCCAGTCAAATCCCATTCTAGTCAGTCTCTGGATTTAGACAGGCTGCTGAGAGTTTAGGTAGGAAATGACCAAAAGAATTGACCCTTAAAGGTCCTTTACATTTTCCAAGAGAAATTTATAAACTCAACAGCATCTCTATGTAGGGAAACAATTTTTTTTATGCAAGGATATCTAAAATGGCTTGATTGAACTAACTAGACATCTTTAACTCCTTCTCTCGATATACTACTTCAGGGAATCTCTACGGTATTTGCCTTCTAACCCTGACCTTTAATCTGACCTGCGATGCGGGCAGTTTGCTCTGAGACAGTAATTGCTCTTGGCACACTCCCTGAGCTACTTTGAACACTTTTAAATGAATAAATAGATAAATAAAAGACTGCATCGCTCCTGGGACTCAGATGTCAGGTCCACTTTGTCTCTCCTCCCGCACCCGTCCCAGTCATCTCTACTCTTGTGTCTACTTTTCCCTGCCTCTTCAGGCACTGGGCAGAAGAACAGGCTGAATCTATGAGGTGTCTTTTCCTCTTGGATCCCATTTTCTAAAAATACCACCATTTCTGAATATTCTCTGGGTGGAATGGTCAAAGACAGAATTGGGGTAGATGACCTCTCACCTTTCCTTCTGTGACTCTTTCACCGTCCCCTTAAACTTGCCCAGGCAAATCAGTGTTCATGATAAGCTTATAAATACGCGGGCATTCTAAACTGTTTTGTCTGTAAACCCATTCCTACCAGTTGTGTGGTTTCACACATCATGCATGGTTTCAGAACAGCACAGTATAACTCAGTGATAGAAGCAAAATACAAATTTATCTGGCTTTAAACAAACATAAAGCATGAACCTATATATTTATGCAAAATATATGTTAGAGATATTACACACTTTTAAAATCACTTCTTTACCAAAGATTTCATGACAGAATCCCTTTAAAAAGCAAGTGCAATTTTCTTTATATACTTTAAAGATGGTATGTTTTTGTAAAATGTTTTAAATTCTAAGTCAGTTATTAAAACCTCATATTTGAAAATGTAA
>NW_007726283.1:469916-471907 GCF_000696425.1 Galeopterus variegatus | reverse complement strand
CTTGTAAAATGTTTTAAATTCTAAGTCAGTTATTAAAACCTCATATTTGAAAATGTAATTATTATTTTATGAAAGTGAGATAATCCCTGTGTTTTAAAAATGCAAGCAGCCAGTGAAGTGGCCGCATGAATTACATGGACTGTCTTACTAATTCATTTCAAAGTGTGGGGGAAGAATTAGGCTTTATGCCAAAGTAGTGCTGAATTTTAGCCATGTAGGAAGCATCCTGAAGTTTGATCAGTCAGATTCACCAGGGTTATATTAATATTGTATCAATATTGTATTGTTATGAGGATGTTTACAGTTTACTACTTTGGGCTGTGAGCCATGGAGAACATGGCCAATTGCTCTTTCTGTCTGATCTGATTTCCTTTGACATAAGATTATGCCTAATTAGTTGAACTCATTCAGATAATTCAACTAGAAAAACAATATCTTGAATTTGAGGGGGAGGTAGTTTTGATGTCAGGGTTATCCAAACGACTAATTGCTCAGTTTCTTCATGTGCCATGAATTTGTCCATCTTTCAATTTATTTTAAACTGTACAAAATTAGAGAAGCTACTCTGGCATATGCTAGTAACATTGTTAAAAGTTATCCTTTTTAATACGTAGGTGGTGGTCGAAATCCAGTAACTCCTCGATACATGCGACACTTCAATATTATAACAATCAATGAGTTTAGTGATAAATCCATGTTTACAATTTTCTCTAGAATCTTAACCTGGCATTTAAAAATCTGGTAAGTAACTTAAGGTTTGTTTGTTTTCTCATTAAGAGGTATAAAATCTTGTAGAAACATATCAATATAAACACTGCTTCTCCAACGTTTCCGTGAAAGCATCCCTGGACTAGACAAGGAAAAGGTAACAGACAACATCTCTCCCCTCTGTTCCTCCCGCCTCCCAGCATGGGAGCATATCACGGGGGTCAGAGCATTCTGGTGTATAATATGTCCATGTTTGAATTCTTATTTTGAATTTTCATCACTGAGTATAATTAATGCTGGAAAGATGTGCCAGGTTGGTCCTGTGATTTTTATACCCTTCAGTAGAACTATAGAGTTCTGCAGGGGTATCCATGTGCAAGTTTGAGAAGCATCGCCTTACAGCCTATGTCCTGGGGAAATGTTCCGCCCTGTCTCTGGAGATTCAGTGCCACTCCTCGCAGGCATGAATGTCGGGCACTAAGCTGCCCTGGGCAGTGAAAGTCTTGGCTCCCTGAGGCCCATCCTCAGGAAGCTGTCACTCCTTGCCCTATCCAGTGATGTCAGAGGAGACAGTTCTTTGTCTAGCCAGAAGTTAAATATAGCCCATTTTTCCAAACAAATATTCTTCCTCATGTCCTTTCTAACCTAATCGTGCACTTTGCCCTTTTAATCCTGGCTCCCTATTTTACTCTCCTTTTTCTTTTTCTCTTTTCCTTATTTTTTATGTATTTCTATTTTCTTCCTTCCTTCTCTGAAAAGACCCATTTCACCAGTGTTCCTTGTGGATTCTGTTTATATGCAGTTGAGAACACCAGTGAGTAAAAGAAGTTAGGAAGCCTTTGTCGAGTGGATACTGGATTTGGGGTCACAAAATCTGTGTTCCTTGTCCGACTCTTCTGCTCACTTGTTTAAATAGCTTTAAGCTCACTGAAGTGGTCCTGCTTATTTCACAGGGTTTCTGTGGACATAGCATAAAACAGTGAATGAAAAGTAGCTTTAAAAAAAGTGAAAATCTATTATTATCATAAAAATAAATTTTGTAAATCAAATTGATTTAGTCAGAATTAACATTTTATGTTGGTCATGCTAGATATCACTTATGTATCCTTATTCTATATTTGCTAACATTTTTCTTTCTTTGTATTTTAAATTTTTAAGTTACAGATTTCCAGATGATTTCCTAGATTTGACCACACAAATTGTACGTGGCACAATGACTCTGTATAAAGAAGCAATGAAGAACCTCTTGCCTACTCCAGCTAAATCTCACTACTTGTTCAACC
>NW_007726283.1:467491-468253 GCF_000696425.1 Galeopterus variegatus | reverse complement strand
TTGAGAGTATAGAAACTATATAAAAATGTATGTAAGCTCTCTTGGAAGTAGGTGTATGGATTAGCATTTTCTTATAAAAACGGGTGGAGGATAGGGGAGAAAGAAAAAGAGAGAATACAAAAAATAATGCATCAAAAATAACAGTTCAGTATTTTCTAAATGGGCAAAAATATGGGAAAATGGGAGTAAAAGTTTTCTTTTTTTAATTTATAAATACTACAGTTATTCTAATTTTAATAATGTAGTTAAGAAACCTAGAGAATGGGATGTGCTACTCTTTTAAAGCCATGTGCCACACCATGGGGTGACTATAATTAACAACAATTTATTGTGTACTTTCAGTTAGCTAGAAGAGAGAATTTTGAATGTTCCCAACACAAGGAAACGATAAATGTTTGAAGTAACAGATATGTTGAGTGAGCTGATTTGATCATTACACATTGTATACGTGTATTGAAATATTACACTTACCCCATAAATACATACAATTATTACGTGCAAATTAAACACACACACACACAAAAAAAAAAAAACCCCAAAAAACCATGTGCTACAGAGACATAAATTTTAGAAGGTCTTTTAAAAATTAGTTTCTCTAGGGTTTGGAGATATACAGTTTGAACTCCTAAATCCTCACACATTTGGACATGTGTCCAAGTGAAGATCCACTCCACTTGAATATTTTGACCACAGCAAGATCCCTAAAAGTGATTCTTTGGAAAGATGAGAAGTAGCTGCTAATGGGTACCAGGTTTATTTTGA
>NW_007726283.1:462148-467172 GCF_000696425.1 Galeopterus variegatus | reverse complement strand
ATTACACTTACCCCATAAATACATACAATTATTACGTGCAAATTAAACACACACACACACACACACACACACAAAAAAAAAACCCAAAAAACCATGTGCTACAGAGACATAAATTTTAGAAGGTCTTTTAAAAATTAGTTTCTCTAGGGTTTGGAGATAAACAGTTTGAACTCCTAAATCCTCACACATTTGGACATGTGTCCAAGTGAAGATCCACTCCACTTGAATATTTTGACCACAGCAAGATCTCTAAAAGTGATTCTTTGGAAAGATGAGAAGTAGCTGCTAATGGGTACCAGGTTTATTTTGAGGGCGATGAAAACGTTTTGGAATTAGACAGTGATGATGGTCGCACAACTTTGTGAATAATCTAAAAACCATTGAACTGTGTGCATTCAAAGAGTGAATTTCATGGTCTGTGAATTACGTCTCAATTCAAAAATCTGCCATCAAGACTTTGAGGTAAATAAATTCAAAGCACAAATTACAAAATAAATATGTCAGAAATTCCATCCTTTGCAACTATTTAGATTTATAATAGAAAGTTTTACATGTCAACTTTTAAAAATGTGAGAGCTGGTGATGGAATAATGGTTCCCAGTTGAGGAGAGAGGAAAGCAGAGTATCAGCAGTGAGTGTGAGGAGCCTGCTGAGGTGTGGAAATGTTCTCTGTCTTTGTCTTAGTGGAGGTCACATGAGTGTTTAAGTGTGCAAAAATTCTTTGAGCTGTACCCTTAAAACTTTTGTACCTTCTATAAGGAAAAGGAAAAAAGGAGAAAAAAAGAGGCCATTCGTAGGCACCATCTTCAAAGTTGTTAAGACAGCAGGTCCAGCAAGGGGCCATGGAATCTGCATTGTAGCAAGCACCCCTGAGGATTCCATTGCAAGTGTGCTGACCATCTTCGAGACACACCCCTTTAGGGTCTTGCTAAATTGCCAGCTTGATATACTTAATCAAGTATTATATCAAGCTTGATATAGTATAATCAAGTATACAATAATATACTTGATTTGTGCTTGGGCATTGATCTTTATCCATGGGGCTGGCTTAGTTTAGTTCCCTCCTCCCACAGGAATATTGTTCAAGGTCTTCAGTACCTCAATCTAAGGAAGTGCCTATTGGCATATGTTGGGAAATGAGGCTGTCCCACAGAAAAATAGCTTTTGAACCAGTTGGAGTATGGGGGAGGCTTAAATCATACCATTTGCCTGTGCAGCCACCACTACCAGAAAAAGGGATGATGCTTTTGAATCATCAATTTGACAACAGTGAGAAAACTAAAACCATGATTCTCAAACACCATCAGCCTGATGCCAAGGAAGTTTGTAATAATTATATATTTCAAGTCTGTAGTGTTTTCACATGTTGTCATTTAATTTTTGCCCCAAATATATGAGATTTGCAAGGTAGATATTACTACTTCCATTTTATAGGTGAAGAAGCAGATGCAGACGGTTTAAGTGATTTGCCCAAAGTGGTAGAGTAAAGTCAGGACCCAAAGTTCTGCTGACAAAAATATGCATAACTTATATCATATGTGTGTTCATCCTCTAGGGCTGCCATAACAAAATACCTCAGAGTAAGTGGCTTAAACAACAGAAATTGACTTTCCCACAGTACTGAAGGCCAGAAGTCCAAGATGAAGGTGCCATCAGTGTTGATTTCTGTTGAGGGCTTTCTACCTGGCATGCAGAAGGACACCTTATTTCTGTGCCCTTGCATGGCCTTTCCTCTGGGCATACAAGGAGGAGAGAGAGAAAGAGAGAGAGAGCACACTCTGGTGTCTCTTCCTCTTCTTATAAGGACAACTGTCTGATCCGATGTGGGCCCCATCCACCATCCGACCTCATTTAACCTTAATTACGTCCTTAAAGGCCCCATTTCCAAATACAGTGATTATGACGATTAGGGCTTCAACATATGATTTTTGGGGGGACACAATTCAGTCCAAAACAGACTGTAACCCTGGAACATTTATAGCACTTTGAAGAATAGTTGTATGTAGCAAGCCTGATTATTTATTGTAGTCTCATAACATATGTGAATCACCAGAGGTTTATTTTAGTAGATTGCCCTCTGCAACGAATTACAGCAAAAATAATTAACAAATGTCCAGAGCACTCCCTTGCCACCCAAAACATTTGGTATTCTTTTAGAAAATGCGCTTTTTAAAACAAACAAAAGCAAATAATGCCTGTTGATTTGCCATTGACTTTCAAAGTGCATGGGTCTTGGAAAAAGGAAACATCACCGGAAAGGAGCTGGGAAATGCTGCATGCCAGTGCCCTGCTCTGTTATCCACAGCTGAGTGGCNTTGTAGTCTCATAACATATGTGAATCACCAGAGGTTTATTTTAGTAGATTGCCCTCTGCAATGAATTACAGCAAAAATAATTAACAAATGTCCAGAGCACTCCCTTGCCACCCAAAACATTTGGTCTTCTTTTAGAAAATGCGCTTTTTAAAACAAACAAAAGCAAATAATGCCTGTTGATTAGCCATTGACTTTCAAAGTGCATGGGTCTTGGAAAAAGGAAACATCACTGGAAAGGAGCTGGGAAATGCTGCATGCCAGTGCCCTGCTCTGTTATCCACAGCTGAGTGGCCAGCAAAGGCACTCAGGCCTTAATTCTCTTTGCATATTTATAGTCTGCTTAAGCCCCCCCAAATTACCTTTCACTTACTGATAACAATGTAACTGCTTATGATTCCAAAAATGTATGATCAAAATTAATATCTAAAATAAGCATTATTATGAATCAATCCTGATTGTTTGAATATGCTTTTCATAAAACTCATAGAAATTTTCTGAGGGTTTTTCATATTACTTTAGATTATCACAGAAATAATAAAACAAAAAAAAAGTCAGAATAAGAATCAGTTTCTAAAGCCACTTTTTAATTACTGCACAGGTCCTTAGAGTGTATTATGATCGCCTTCTGGATAATGCAGACAGAAGCTGGCTTATCAACTACATTCAAGAAGTTTTGAAAACGTATATGGAAGAAGATTTTCATGAGCTCTTTCAACATTTGGATTTTGATAATGATGGATTGGTGGAAGAAGATGATTTACGCAGCCTAATGTTTTGTGATTTCCATGATCCCAAGAAGGAGGATACCAACTACAGAGAAGTTGCAGACGTAGATAATCTTCGAGTGATAGTAGAAACTCACCTGGAAGAATACAACAATATAACCAAAAAACCCATGAACCTTGTCTTATTCCGATTTGCCATAGAACACATCAGCAGAATCTCCAGGATCCTGAAGCAGCCACGCAGTCATGCTCTTCTGGTTGGTGTTGGAGGGAGCGGAAGGCAGTCTGTCACCAGATTGGCTGCCCACATGGCCGATTATTCAGTGTTCCAGGTTGAAATCTCCAAGGGCTACGGTAACACTGAGTGGCATGAAGATATGAAAGCGATCTTAAGGAAATGTGCTGAAGGTGACCTGCAGGGTGTCTTCCTGTTTACAGATACTCAGATTAAAAGAGAGTCATTTCTAGAAGATGTCAACAACCTGCTAAATGCCGGGGAGATCCCAAATCTCTTTGCATTAGATGAGAAGCAAGAGATATGTGATAAGATGCGCCAGTTAGATCGCCAGCGGGATAAAACCAAGCAGACAGACGGAAGCCCCATAGCTCTTTTTAACATGTTCATTGACCGCTGCCGCAACCAGCTACATGTGGTCCTCGCCATGAGTCCCATTGGAGATGCATTTCGAGTTCGTCTTAGAAAATTTCCTGCTCTTATTAACTGCTGTACCATTGACTGGTTTCAGGTATTGTCATGTAAATTTTAGATAGACTTCCAAAAATGTTGAATCGCTGTCATCATCATCACGTTTTTTTATAGACTCTCCCAAAAATGTAGTTCAGCAGAATTTTCTAATCAATCATAATGTATTGTATGAAATGACAATTCAAAAATCATTACAATGGAAAAATATCTCATTGAGTGTATGTAGTCATTAACCTCAATACATTATAGAAAGTTTCAGGATAAATGTGCGTATCAGTCAGGGTCCTGACAGGAAGCAGAGAGCACACTTGAAGACTTCACTGAGGAAAGCTTAATGAAGGGACTGTTCCCCGAGGTGGAGCCTGGGTTAAGGGGCCCAAGAGGAGATGTTGAAGCCCCCAGGAAGTGGGGAAGCAGTAGCAGCAAGTTGTTACTACACCTGGGTATAAAAGGGCAGAGGAAGGGAGGAGTGCTCCTGGAGCTCAGAGAGAGTTTGGAGCAGTGGAAGGAGGGCTGCCCAGCAGGATCAGGAACCAGACACCTAGAACTCAGCTACTGCTAGAAAGGGAGGGAGGCCGTAAATACCATTATCTCTCTGTCCACCCGCCAACCTCTTTCCATTAGCCAAACCCAGGAAATCCAGAGTGAGGCTTCTGTAGTAACTTCAGGATCAGGATGCTCAGAGCACAGCAGAGTTAGCCAAACCCAACAGAAGTCAAAAGGAGGAAATCCAGAGTGAGGCTTCTGTAGTAACTTCAGGATCAGGATGCTCAGAGCACAGCAGACAAAGGCAGAGAATGGATGATGGTGGGTGGGGGAGGGGAGTAGCAAGGGGAGACTTTCCACAGCAGGAAATCTGTGGGCTGTGGCTGGGATCCTGTGAACGGGATCTAACACATAAGCAGTTGTGACCTTGGAAAATTTACAAAGCCTCTCTGTACCTCCACTTCCTGGCAAAATTAATTATTTTATACAAAACATTTATTGAACTCTTTCTTGGTTTGTAGCAGGTCTTAGTCTAAAAGCTGGAGATGAAGAGACAAATGAAACAGACAAGACCTTTGCTCTCCTTGAGCTTACTTTCCACAGACCGTTTAGCAAAAAATAATTCCATCATACAAGGCAGCATGCAGGGAGTAAAGGGCTTTCTGAACAGATGACCTTTAAGAGGAAACCTGGGGCTGGCCCGGTGGCGCACTGGAGAGTGCGCCACTTGAGAATGCGGCGGCGCTCCCGCCGAGGGTTCGGATCCCATGTGGAGACCGGTTCCCGCTCACT
>NW_007726283.1:456503-461755 GCF_000696425.1 Galeopterus variegatus | reverse complement strand
CCGAGGGTTGCGATCCTGTTGCCGGTCAGTAAAAAAAAGACAAAAAGGAAAAAAAAAAAAAGAGGAAACCTGACAGGCAAAAAGTGCCAGTACTGAGAAGATCTGGGCAGAGGGAATAAGCTAGTGAAGGCAAGGGCCTAGGTAGAAGGAGTGAGAGGCTGAGAGAAAATCAGGACGACAGGAGCACAGTAAGCCTGGGAGAAGTGCTATAATTGAGACCAGAACGGTGGGAAGGGCCAAATCAGGTAGAAATTAGCAAATTGGTCTGGATTTTATTTTAAGCATGCTGGGAAGTCTTGAAAGGGTTGTAAGTTGGGGAGTGTGATATGAGCTGATTTATATTTTAAAAAGATCACTGTGACAGCTGTGTAGAGACTGCAAGCAGTTAGTATACTACTGGAATATTCCAGGCAGATGATAATTGAGACTTGAATTGGGATGGTTGTGGTAGATACAGAAAGAAGGGAAAGGATTTGGAAGCTATTTTAGGGATGATGCCTACAGAACATGCTTATAGGTTGGATGTAGGGTGGAGAAGGAGAAAGAAGAGGGATCAAGGATGATTCGTGTGTTGTTGTTGGGCAAATGGTTGAATGGTGGTAATGTTTATTAGGTTGAGGAAGACAGAAACTGTGATGGGGGAGATGGAAATCACATTTTGGATTTGTTGAGTTTGTAATACCTACAAGCCATCCAAGAGAAATCAAGGAGGTAGTTATTTATGTGATTCTGGAGTTTAGGGGGGAAAGGATGATAACATTTGCCTCAGAGAATTTTTGGCAGAATTAAATGAGATAACACCAGTAAAATGCACATGGAAATAGATATTCTTTAAGTTTAGTTGCTTTCCCCTTCTTTGCTCCTGCAATACTCATGAACAGTTTCTCTAATCAGGGAAGAAACTGTGAAGAGTTCATGTACCTGCACTAGCTGCTGGCTCCCTGCCCCAAGCATGCACGTACTTGGGGCAAGTTCCTCACAAAAGTCTCTCTCCCACCCCATCCCTCACACTATTCCTCTCCATCTCCAACATCCGTGAATCGTAAAGGGCTGTGGTAGTAACACACCCATAATGGTAACTTTGATAAAGTCCTAAAGTTTTTGTCTTAAATTTAGTCATGGCCTGAAGATGCGCTGCAGGCAGTCGCCTCACGATTCTTGGAAGAAATTGAAATGTCAGAGGAAATACGAGATGGTTGTATTGAGATGTGTAAAAGCTTCCACACTTCTACTATAAATTTATCAACATCCTTCTATGTTGAACTGCAAAGATACAATTATGTGACTCCTACGTCTTATCTTGAATTAATATCTACCTTCAAACTGTTGTTAGAAAAGAAAAGAAGGTAAAAATGAAATTTCATATTTCTAAGTAAGCTACGGCAGCTTAAAATGATTTTTGTGTACAAAAATGACACGGCTATGATGTAATAGAGATTTATTTCATATAAATATACTGTGAGTTTTGTTAAATCGTTAAATGATTTAATCCACAAATATTTTGAGTATAGGGAGCGGGTTTTACTCTTTCATATAGACACATAGCTGAGCACATCATAAACACATAATTGTATTTGCTGAAAGAATGAAGGTGTGCCACTCAGAGCTGTGGTAAAGCCCCAGGGTATTTTGATAATGATATTTAGTAAACACCACTAGACAGTGATTTTCTTTTGATAAATAATTAGATAATAGATAAACCCTCTCTTAGGACACTGAACAGCTGAGATCCCAGAAACAGCTACTCAATACAAATGACCAACTTTCCTTCTCAAATAAACTCTCATTCGATATAAACACCAATAAACTTATATGCTATAGAAAATGTCAATGTAAGCTTTTTGATGTTCTTGAGGGTGACTTTACATGCAGAAAAGTTTATTCAAACATTTCTTTGGTTCTTAAAATTAAAATTCAGTATATATATTATAAAATTAAAGAGCATTAACATTAAGCTAGAAGGAAGTTTAGGAAAGTTTAGTGGTCACCTTTAAAGGGAGTCTTTGATTAATGTTTGGTCACATTCAAAACCTTATTTAAACTACTTTTTTTTAATATTGCATTTATAATTTTAATAAATTTGTATTTCTCTTTTAAGGTCTAATTTAACAATTTAAACTTTACTAGGTACTTAGATAATTTATAAATCTAGTAAATTAAACTTATACAAATGATGAGCCTTAAATTCTCCTAAATATTTGAATATTATCTCTAAAGTTAATGAGATTTTTACTTTAAACACAAATCTAAATCTATTGCTTATTATACTCATTATACAATTTATATTGGAAGTTCAAGCCTGATCCATTAATCCAGCAAACCATATTCTTTTAAAAATTAAAAGTATTTAGAACACCAGATGTTCAGAGATAACATAAAAATATTGATTCTATGAATTTGATTTTTGTATATATTTCTACAGTTAATTCTAAATCTTCCTGTGGCTAACCCATGATCTCAAGCACTCTGAAGCACCTTTTCTCATACTGTCCAGCCTGCTTCCTGGATACGGATGTGACAGTCCTCATCTGTGTTTATAGTGACTATTGCTCTGCCCTCCCAAGCTAGGTTGTTCTAGTCACTGTGGTCCATATCCCTGTGTCTGAATCATACAATTAGTAATTTCCCCTCTTCCTAGTGAAATCTGCAACTACCACCCAGGCTGCTACATAACTTGGCTGGATTTTATTTTGTCTTTGGCTCTCAAGATAATTATCTTTCTGTGTGGGTCTTACAATCTTCAACTTAATGGAAACGGGCCCTTTCCTCCCCCCATCCCCCACCATATTTTCCTATCCAGGAAAATCAAAAGCCCTTGAAGATTCTGGTTAAATTTTGGATATCACTCATGGCTTTTTTTGTGTGCACTCACAATGTTTAAGGCCATTTTATCAGAAAAAAAGATCATAAAAATGAGAAATTTATTGGAAGATTGAAAGAGTCATAGTTTTGTAGGCATTTTCAAATATTCTTATTTGCCTTTCAAATTTCCCTCTTTCAAATTTTTTCCTTTCAAGTTTTCTTGCAAATTAAAAACAATTTTTAAAAAAATTCTCCTTTACCTCAAGTAGAATTCCTACCCTGTGGTTACTCATGCTGTAATAGCTACAGCCTTCAGATCTCTTCAATAGCCAGGTGGTACTGTAACCTAGAAGCAAGTTATCAGGTCACCTGCTAGGAAATCAGTGGTTAAGCTAGCAAAGCATCACATGAGATCAACCACAATATTGAAGCTGTCTCATGCTGGCAGGAATGAGACCTTTTCTGTGCTTGCTGCACAAGGTTTCACCTGAAACCAAATTCAGATAATACAGTATCATATATCCAGTCCCTTCAGTTCCCATTACTGTCAAATATTTTGCTCACTCAGAGGGAACTCAACATGTGACAAAAATGTGGCATGCCCTCACTTCTAAATGATTTTATTCCTGTAGCAGTTTCTAAATGGTTTTTATTTCTGCAGCAGTTCTTTCAGTGTTCTCCTGGTTACCTTTTCCAGCTCAGGCCAGTGTCCTACTCTAGCCTATTTTTTGAAGGGGATTTCTAAATTGTGTCACCTTTTACTTTGAAACATTATGGTGTATCAAATACTTTAAAATGAAGCAAATTATTTTTAAAAGTTTTTTCTCTACAGGGAGAACATATATGATGAATGCAGATAAAAAATTTTAAAGTACATTAAAATATTAAATTTTTTTTCCTTTTTGTCTTTTTTTGTGACCGGCAACGGGATCGCAACCATCGGTGTCGCGCCCGCACCGCGCTCAACCAGTGAGCTGACCGGTCTCTATGTGGGATCCGAACCCTCGGCGGGAGCGCCGCCGTGCTCTCAAGCGCCGCACTCTACCGAGTGCACCACCGGGCTGGCCCTAAAATATTAAATTTTAAAGACATTAAAATATTACTTTATTTCTAATCAGTTATAATTACTTTATAATAATTTTACACCAGAAAAAGTATGGAGCTTTATTGCGTATCCTATTTGTCACTTTAGTCTTAACAAAAAATTCCTATTTCAAGATGTGTAATACATCTTAAAATTATTTTACACTATTGGTAACATTTAAAATAATATATTTTGAGCATTGAAATATGTTTAAGTGATTATAAAAAGGTTTTAAGGCACAATAGTGTTGTTGAAATCAACTAATTTTAGAGGTACACCATTCATTTTGATAAATGAGGCTTCTTGCCCTATATTCAATATATTTATTCTTTTGAATTTGTTATATGCCTCGATATTGTGTAGGTACCAAAAACACAAAAATGAATAAGACATACTCTGTGCTCTTACTTGTGAACAACCTAATTTTCTAGAGTTCATAATTTTTGACAAATTGTTAATATATGTGAAAATCTTTCAAATCACTCTTTCATTTATGCCTTGAAAAAACCCCAAAAGCTCAAGAACACTTCATTTTTCCCTTAATGTAGGATGCAGATGCTCATGAGTAACCCTGTTTTTTTTTTTTTTTTAATCTATTTGCTTTCAGTCAAGTAATGAAAATGAAGAAGAGGTACGAAGTGGGGTTGGATAAACTGGATTCTGCTTCATCTCAAGTAGCCACGATGCAAACTGAGTTGGAGGCGCTGCATCCTCAATTAAAAGTTGCTAGCAAAGAGGTTGATGAAATGATGGTCATCATCGAGAGAGAGTCTGTAGAAGTTGCCAAAACTGAAAAAATAGTGAAAGCTGATGAAACAATAGCAAATGAGCAAGCCATGGCTTCTAAAGCCATCAAAGATGAGTGTGACGCTGACCTGGCCGGAGCCTTGCCGATACTAGAGTCGGCACTGTCCGCCCTGGACACTCTTACTGCACAGGTAAGAGCTTAGCCACATGCTTGCTAGGAAACATGTCATGGGACCTTAAGAAAGTACTTAGCGTTGTGTGCTAAAGTTCAGTTGATCCCTTCAAATTAGTCTCCACTTTCAATGGAATGAAATCATTTTGAAATTGGCATAAGGATTCCCTAAATCACCTGAAAAAAGAAATGCATATGCATGACAAAGGAAGAAAGCTGCCAGGTATGATAACCTACCATTAAAACGACAGTTATTTCAAGAACTTACACAACTTTGCACTTTAGTAACCAACAGACGCATGAGACTCAAGCACGCATTTTAATTCTAAGGGGCACCTTTTTCATATTAAGACACTTTCGTAATTGGGATATGCCTTATAGTAGATGGGTCAATGTTTGTCAGTGGTTTTTTTTTTTTTTTTTTTTTTTTTTTTTTTTTTTTTTTCC
>NW_007726283.1:453805-455494 GCF_000696425.1 Galeopterus variegatus | reverse complement strand
AATAATAATGTTTTATGATTTATTTTCCAATAGTGTGCCTTGATGAAATGTGGTATTAAAATTAAGATGAGAAAGGGGAATATTTCAATTTAGAAAGATAAAGGTGGGTTTTTAAAGATAAATAGTGTTGGGAATCTTGTCTAAACTTTTGGGTGGGTTAGGGAAGAAGAGTGCAAGATTCTTTCTTCACATCTCGCTCCAAAATAGATTTTAGACTGAAATTTAAATACAAAATAGCTATATTATCATAAATAGTAGAAAGCATAGGTCAGATGTTTAGAATCTTGGAGTGGAGTAGGACCCAGGATTTCCTGGGTATGAGAGACCTCAGGGGGAAAAAAACCCCACTAGGCAATACTGTTTGTAACATATATGCTCTGGATACTCTTGTATTTTTCATAATTAATAAACTTTTTTAAGTAGTAAACTTTAGTACCTAAAAATCAGCACATTTTATTTAACATAAACACCATGGATAGAATTTTGGAAACACTGGGGAAAATATTTGAAACACATGGCAAACAAAGGGTTAATATGCCTCTGCATAAAAAACTCTTAGAAATCAATAAGAAAAAATAGCTCTAAGAAAGGATAGTAAATGATATAAAGAAGAAATTCACGAAAGAGAAAATACAAATAGTCAATAAGCATATGAAAATGTATACTACTTCACTTGCATAAAAAAATAATACTGATTAAAGTAAGATTTTTTTTGCCTACCAGAATGCCTGCTGATGCTGCTGAGGATGAATCTGGTAAAACAGGCACCCTTATACACTATCTGGGGAGCGGTTTGTTAATATGTGTGAAAAGTTTTAAAAATAAAAGTTATAGAGTCTTTAATTCAACATGGCAATTGTAATAGTAAAAAGCAAAGGAAGGAACATAGATAAGGTATGAGAATTACAGTGGATATCTATACATTGGAGTGCTATGCAGCCATTATAAATGAGGATATAAATGTTTACCAGCAAGGAAGAATGTCCACTGTATGTTGTTAATGAAATAGAGCAAATTTTAAAGCAACATATATATTATATAAACTATGATTCCATTGCTTAACTTCTAGCATATATACTGGTTTGTGGCATATATAGAGAAATAAAGGTAAAAGAATATAAACAAAAATGTTTACAGCATTTAACTTTGTATATTGGGATTATAGGAGACTTTCTTATGTAAATTTCTCTATTTTTCTAGTGTTTGCAGCAGGTATCTATTCATTTTATAATTTTTAAGAAGCTACAAAAGTCTGCTTTGTGACAAATGTCTTGTTATGTGTTTTTGAAGTAGACTACGTCATAAGTGTCTCACATAGGCTATCTTCCTATTATTTGTTATTTGTTAACTTTAAGACAAACTTCTCAATACTTTTTTGGCACTGTTCTGTCATTGTCACCATTTCTACCCAATGAACAGAGTGAGTTTCTGTATCTTAAGCCCAAGTTTGAAACTAGGAACCAATTATACAACTAACACATAAACAAACATTTCTTATTCAATAATTATCATGTTGTTATTTCAAGGATATTACAGTGGTAAAATCCATGAAGAGTCCTCCCGCTGGTGTCAAGCTTGTGATGGAAGCTATATGCATCTTGAAAGGCATTAAAGCTGACAAAATCCCCGACCCAACAGGTTCAGGAAAAAAAATCGAGGATTTCTGGGGCCCAGCTAAGAGACTGCTTG
>NW_007726283.1:450856-453157 GCF_000696425.1 Galeopterus variegatus | reverse complement strand
GTCTGTGCAAATGGGTCATAGCAATGGACTCGTACGATAAGTAAGTCCTTTATAAAAAAAAACTGGTATGTTTTATTTTCATGTTTGGTCATTTAAACGATATAAAATTTAAAAGCTATGTAAATGAGAAGATCCTTGGCAAATCTTGTGAATCTGGTATGTGTTTACATATTTACTGGAGGCAAGTTATACTGATTAAATAGTATAATACAATCGTTCTTAAACTTTTTGGACTCAGGAACCCTCTACACTTAAAAATTATTGATGACCCCCAAAAGCTTTTGTTTACCATATTGTAAATTAAAACAGAGAATTAAAAAAATTTTATTTATTCATTTAAAAATAGCAATGAAACATTGCATGTTAATACAAATAATGTTTCATTTTTTAGAAAACCACATTTTTCCCCCAAAAGAAAGAAACATTGTGAGAAGAGTGGTGTTTTATTATATTTCTCAAGTCTCTTTAATATGTGCTTTAATATAAAACAGCTGGATTCTCAAATCTGCTTCCTCATTCAATCTGCTGAAATATGTTGTTTTAATTGAAATATATAAAGAAAATCCAGGCTCACACATGTATTTAGTTGGGAAAGGAAGGACCTCACGAATCCCCCAAAGGGGCGGGTGTCTTTGGGATCCCCAGCAGTCCTTGGATCACATGTTGAAAACCTCTGCCACAACATATTCTTGTGAGATGAGGAGCCTTTTTTGATGATTGTATAAGAACCATTTATATCATGTACAAAACAGAGTAAAAATTAGTAGTTATTTTTTCAAAAATCAACCATTACAATATGTTTTACAAACTCATATTCAATTTGAATCATTATACATATATGGTAATGTTATGTATGTCTCAGACCATGATAAGTTATGTTAATGATAAATTTTAACATATGTTTTATCATTTAGTTAGAAAGATAATGTGGCTGACTCCATTTTCTAGATACTGAGAAGAGAATTTAGATCCATCCTTTTTCCTATATAGTCCCTTTTATTACCACATATGTATTTATAAGATAACTGTTCATTGAGGGTATATTAGGATTACAAAAAAAAGTAAAATGACGAAGATAAAATATCTCACTTTCTCTTCATCAGAACTGAGCTCTAACCAATTAGGCTAGTTTCCACTAACATTGTATTCTACATGAATATCCTACTCTTCTTTTGCAAAATCACCAAAATTCACACTGGCAATATTTTATTTTGGGTAAAAAATTTTATTTTAAAACACTATATTTGATATCTATTTTAATAGTCATTTCTTCTGCCTGTGATCAAGTTTGATTAATTATTACATGAAATATGGAATATATAAATCAGTATAGATTTTGCATAAAGAAGTTTTTGGAGTCATAGTAAGGATATTAGAAAAATAAATTCAGTGTGAGATAGAGTACCAGAATATTAAATAGATATTTAATTTTCCAATTTTACTCTTTACAGAGTGGCAAAAATAGTAGCTCCAAAAAAAATAAAACTGGCTGCAGCAGAAGGGGAGCTTAAAATTGCCATGGATGGTCTTAGAAAGAAGCAGGCAGCTCTTCAAGAAGTCCAGGACAAGCTGGCCAGGCTTCAAGACACACTGGAATTAAATAAACAGAAGAAGGCTGACTTGGAAAACCAGGTATGTGCTGATAGAGACAAATATGAGCAAATTCTCAATTACTATAAGGAAGAATGATGTTTGTACTAGCATGTAATGCACCAATACTGTTTACTTCCCAGCCAGGGGTTGGCAAACTATGGCCCACAGACCAGATCTGACCATTGCCTGGTTTGGTATGGCCCACTGGCTGATTATGGTTTTGACATTTTAAAATGATGACACATTAGATGGCAATAAAAGTACCTACATAATACCTAATATCCTCAGGTTTGCCTCCTGGCCCACAAAAACTAAAATAATTACATTCTGGCCCTTAAAAAAAAATTGCCAATCTCTGCCTTAGATTACAAGCATATTGAGTTAAATTACTTAAATCATTTTCATCTTATAAGGAAATGGAGAACCCAAGTGTTAAGTGAACTAGGTTGTATAATAGTTGATTGCAGAGCTGAAACTGGAACTTAATACCCAGAACCATACAGAGTTCAAATGAAAATGTTTTTAAGACTAAAATCATTGCTCTAACTTACATAGTGATACCTTATATAACTTGATTATACTATGATCACTCTAAATATTATTATCAATGGTTACTATATAAGTGATTGACTTATACAGTGATGCCGTAACTGCTAACCCCTGGTTATGTTACAGAAAAAAAGTGAAAATATTGTATAACTGTCAACA
>NW_007726283.1:448055-449847 GCF_000696425.1 Galeopterus variegatus | reverse complement strand
TAACTGCTAACCCCTGGTTATGTTACAGAAAAAAAGTGAAAATATTGTATAACTGTCAACATATATCGAGTGCTTATTAGGTACAGGCACTGTTGTTCTAAGAGTGTTGTATTATCTTATTTATTCTCAGAACAACCTTTTGAGGGGAAATCTTTTTGTACCTTTTGAGGAAACTAAAGCACAGAAATGTTAAGCAAATCGTCCATGGTCAACCCAGCTTCTAAGCATTAAGTCTAAGACCTGAATCCAGGCATATGACTGTAATGGCTGCACTTTTTCCATGATATCAGACTGCCTCTTTCTGTAGGATCTATACTGTATTCTATATTTCCACAAATATAGGCATTGTGCTAATCTTTAGAAATGGGACATATGGTTGGACATGATTTTCAAATGATCAGTTTTAGCTTAAATAATATAACCAATAAGCAAGTATGCAGTTGCTAACTGTAAACACTTTTCAATTCTGCTATATGCTTGAAATAAATTTTATTTATTTTTTATAATAAAATGTGAGAAGATTTTGATAATGTAAAATGAACATATGCATATATGTGTACTAAAAATCTGATTTTGAAGGAAGAGATTTTTGCTAAACCATTTTTACTTGTTTCTGATGGCAACTATATCAAAGTCCAAAACTTGATTCAGTTCACCATAAACATTGTTGAAAGAAGAATGGTTGGGTAAAGAAACTAGGAAGACAGGAGATATTTAAAGAGGGAAATTTGAAAGAGAAATGGTTTAAATTTAGGAAGAATCAGAAATGTTATCAATTACATATCTTTTGCTTTTTTCAAACCTATCTTTAGATAAACTGATATAGTATATTATATATTTTAGTCAAAAAACATTTGTTTTATATAAATGTTAATAGCATTAGGAGAAAGTATAAACCAAATTCTTATCCCAAAATAATCTAAATACCTCTGCTTTTATTGATTATTGAATTCTTCTTTTCATGTAAATTATTTCATTTTGAACCTTAAAATAAGATTTATCTAATCTTGTCTTCTTCCGAGAATAATGATGCTAAGTCATTTAAAAATTAAATCAAAATAATTCAGATAATCTGCTGGAATATTGCTATTGCATGAATTGAAATGGATTTCCCCCAAATTTGCCACTTTCATAATTACTCGCCCCCTTTTTTATCACATTGCTTAATTACATATAATCATATTTGGTTGACAGTCTTATGCACAACGTAGCTCTCAGAGATTGATTGATGTCCTAATTTATGCTTAATTGCAAGTGTCTGAGAAGGTTGACACAATTTAACAGCCTGAAATGTGCTTTGTAAATAAGCATAAATTACCAAAACTTTTAAACATTTAACCTTTAAGATCATCATTAAATCAATCATAAGTTAAATGAGGGGAAAACGTTCCTAGAATATTTAAGATAAACTGCATCTAGATTATTTAAAATGGAGAGAAAACATCTGTATTTGCAGAAGAATGTTCTTTATTACTTACCTAACTTTCTGTGTGTTAACTTAGGTCATTTCCTTAAATAGAGCTATTCTATGTATTACATGACAAATATCCATTATGAATTTCACCAATTGTATTAAAGTAGATAATTTCATATGAAAAAAATTCTAAATGTCAAACTTTCCTGTATCATAGTGAACTATGCCACATTTTTCTTTTATATAATTTTTTAAAACTCCAGGGAGAAGTTTGTCATTGAAAAAATAACTTTATGTCTGAGGGTAAAATCTTGCAGAATTTTAAACTTATTCTACTTGTGCATGTTGATAAAAGCTCGCTTTTATTTTTGAGGTTGA
>NW_007726283.1:446014-447564 GCF_000696425.1 Galeopterus variegatus | reverse complement strand
CTATGTATTACATGACAAATATCCATTATGAATTTCACCAATTGTATTAAAGTAGATAATTCATATGAAAAAAATTCTAAATGTCAAACTTTCCTGTATCATAGTGAACTATGCCACATTTTTCTTTTATATAATTTTTTAAAATTCCAGGGAGAAGCTTGTCATTGAAAAAATAACTTTATGTCTGAGGGTAAAATCTTGCATAATTTTAAACTTATTCTACTTGTGCATGTTGATAAAAGCTCGCTTTTATTTTTGAGGTTGACTTGTGCAGCAAAAAACTAGAACGAGCTGAGCAGTTGATTGGAGGCCTTGGAGGGGAGAAAACTCGCTGGAGCCACACAGCTCTGGAGCTAGGGCAGTTGTACATCAACTTGACAGGTGATATCCTCATTTCCTCAGGAGTAGTGGCTTACCTGGGAGCCTTCACAACTAACTACAGACAGGTAAGGGCTACCATTCTGTCTCTTTCTGACCCACCTGCCATCACAGCCAGCATTAGCCTTAGGGTTTGTTTTGTTTTGTTTTTGCTTTTTTGGTAAGTACAAGGAGTGAAATATGTTTAAATGATTTCTAGTTGTGTGTTTTAGTTATCCTATAAATTAGCTTGGTAATAAAAGATGCTATATGAAATACTCGTCTAAAATCTAATTGTTTTAGAAACAAAAAGATCTTCTTTAAAATGTAATGTGAAATGCTAGACTCATTGATGAAATTTTAGTTCCTGAACAAATATAAAGGTATCAGGCCTTTGTGTGCGTGTGTGTGTGCATGTGCATGTGTGTGTGTTTACTCAACTACTCCCTATGAGTCTCAATAATAAGTCATTTCAAAATCAGCTCAGAGGCTGAAACTTTAGGGGAGGGAAAGGTAGGCCTGCTTAGGACCCTACGGATGCGTGGCTTCTTTCCTAAGAAAACGAATCCTGACAAAAGAAAATGTCCTGCTTTGACTTCCCACGCTTTGACTGGTTCCACCTCAGCCTTCTCTCTAGCCTGAAGCCTAAACCCAGGAGTCAGTCTTATCCTTCTCCCTGCTTTTCTCTTCTACTTTTCAGTTCCTTCTTGAATGAGACCTGCATACTCTTCAGCTCTCTTTAGAAAAGCTGAACTGGAATCCAGCCCAGGACATAATCCTATCAAAGCAGGCAGAGAGATTTAGAAAAATTAAAAGAACTAAAAGAAAAAAGGAGGGGTAATGAGAATAAAGGAAAGGGAGAAATTCACAGCATTTGGCAATGGCTTCTGACGTCAAGCAAGGAACGATGTGTGATCATCCCATGATCCAGCACCTTTACGTAGGGCTTTAGAGTTTTACAAAGCGTTTGCTTGCACATTGTCTCAATGGAGCCTCACCTAATTTCAGGACTTTGTCCTAAGCAGGGTTAATTTTCGATGCCACTGTTACGGTTTCTTTGATTGTTGTTGTTGTCTTGTCTTAACTAAACTGGATTTAAATCCTCTCATAAATGATGCTTCTGGCTTTAGTCTTTTGGGTTCCGGCAGCCTTCATCCTGGTGTGTGGCATTCATATTCTTCTTAGCTTTGCCT
>NW_007726283.1:435228-445163 GCF_000696425.1 Galeopterus variegatus | reverse complement strand
GGAAAGTACACCAGCTCCACCCAGTACTGTTCCTCCCAACCCAACCTCTCCGACAGCCTCACTCCAAGGGACTGTGTCTTGAGGAACCTGCCATCACCCTGCTTCTACCAGAATGAGGGTCTTCCAGTCAGACCTCTACTCAGATGCATCAAGGACACCTTGAGCTCCAGGGCTGAAACCTTGGAGACTTATTGATGGAAGCAAAGCCACACTCAAGCTAGACACATGATACAAGCAAAGCTTATAGCTCCTTCTGAGAATTTTCACCCACAGTCCTCACCCCTGATTCAGACAGCTGCTTCATCCCACCCCATGTCATCACTGTGAAGCACTGAAGGCAATTTTAACTGCCCTTCTTTGCTTCACTGTATCAACCTAGGATTTTCCTTCTACCCATAAGTCTCTGATGTGACTGTTCCTTTCTCTGAATTCATTCTCTGAGTCTACTCTGGAATCGTCACTCATTTATCTCTTCTTCTCAGGTCAAGACAGCTGGCAGTTTACACTCATCAGAGGCTTCTCTTGCACTTCTCAGCGTAAGAGTCACGGTGGCAACATCGGCGCTCTGCCCAGATCTCCTCCTGCCTTCCGTGTGCTTTCACGGCCAACAACCAGCACTGGTGGCCTTTTAAATTTTTTTTTTTTGGTCAAGACTTCCCTTGGGTTCTCAGAACCCACTTTACCCCATGCTTGGAGAGCTAGAAGTGCCTAGGAATTTACTTCCTTCTGGGGCAGCCCTTAATGAATGACTGACCTGAGCACGAGAGTCTGTCTCCCTTCCCTCGGGCTGGGACAACTCCAAGGAGTCACTTATACCCCTGAGGTTCCCTGTGGGATCAAACTGAAGCCACCCACTGCAGGACTTAGGCTGGTCCCTCACCCTTTACTGGCTTCTGCTCTGTTCTTGTGCTGCTTCCCCTGAAATCCCTTCCTCAGTACATCACCTCACATAAATCTTCATCTCAGAGTCTGCTTCTGCGAAACCCAGGTTAACTCAGAGGTCTTGCAACATTTGGTCCTGTTCTAACATCAAAGAGTACCATGTCTCTGGATACCAAGGGCCCTAAATAAATAGCTGATCCCACCTCCAAGCTTACATCTGAGTAGTTGTCAATCATTCATCAACCCCTTTGCAGAATCTGTGGTGCCTTTTATAAATAAAACATAGAAAACTAGAGCTCTCCCAGGATAGTGGGCCCACAGTACTTCAGCTGCAATGCCCATACCAATCCCCAAAACAGAATCCTACAGTGCTGTCAAGGACATACAAGCCCTGGGTTTGAATTAATTTGAACTTTCTAAGTGACCTTTCCCCTGCCAGTAATCAGAATCAAAACTGTCTTTGTGGTGGTTGATATTTTCACCAAGATGATACCCTTAATGGCCAGTTTTCCACTTCCATCATCTGTCTTGCCACCTGATTATCAGGAAAGGCCCATGGCTTGTATGTGGAGATGCTTGTTCAGTTACCCTCTGGTGCTACACTCTTACAGACGTATAACTGGGCCACTGAAATCACTAATCCAGAGTTCATCTGTGATAACACTAAACAAAGCATTCCACAGCAACTATTGCTTCCATTCTCTCTACTTCTTGCCCATGTCATAGGCTATCATGCCTATTCCAGCATCAAGCTAGAGCCAGGAAAACTTGCAGACCTCCCCCAAAAGTCTGCAGGCCAACCTACTGCCTGAAAACAAACAAAACAAAACATGTCAGTAGGAACTATGTAGTAGGGGATAGAATCCATACTGGAAATGCTATCTGCCCCTTCTCCCTGCGTAGCTACACCACATGTTCCTGGTATCATCAATCAAGCAAAACAAAACAAAACAGCCAGAGGATATTTATCAGGCACTTGCAATTGGCAGGATTTTGGACCCATGATCTTCACCTCCAATTGTTACACCTGTGAATATGTTACATTACGTGGCAAAGGGACTTTGCAGGTGGAATTAAGGAATTATGAAATCAGCTGACCTTAATGTAGGAGGATTATCCTCGGTTATCTTGGACTTCACTATAGGATAAGCCTGAAATATCTTTTCTGAGCAAGAGTAAGGAAGTACTCTTACTCAAAAGGGGACATGTCAAAAGGACACATAATTTAACTTAAGGGTACTCCCACTGGCCAAATTTTGGACAATTTCAGCATCACAACAAATAATGATAGTAACATATTATAACCCATTGAAAAAAATATGAAATGGTGAGTCTATACTGACATAAGTTAATAAATGAAAAAAAAAAGACTGCTGTGCTTGACAAAAACCAGGACATTTTCACAGTTACAGAATACCTCCCTGCAAAATACTTATTAATTGCAAAGGGAAAGGGGAAAAGAGCAACTTAACAGTGTGGAAGCTGTAATATAATATTTCACAAGTGCTCTCTTAACCATTTTAAACCATGGCTAAAAACTCCAGATTCCTTTTTTCTGTGGATTGAATGTGCCCTCAAACTCACTGAAGCTTAATCTCCACTTTAACTGTTAAGAGGGTGGGAAATCCTATCATGGTCATTGAAAGGTGGAGCTTTGGGAAGTGATTAGATTGTGAGGACTGTGCCCTGGTGAATGGATCGATGCATTCATGGAGTAACGAGAGTGGTTCTGATGGCTTTAACAGGAGAGCAAGTGAGGATGTTAGGCTCTTTTGACCAGCCATTTCACCATGTGATATTCTGTGTCACTGTAGAGTCACTACCAGGAAAAGGCCCTCACCAGATATGTCCCCTGAACTTTAGACTTCCCGACCTCTGAAACTGTAAGAAATAAATTTTATTTCCTTATAAATTACCCAGTTTCAGGTATTTCTGTTATAAGCAACAGAAATGGACTAATATGCCTTCTATGGGAAATTTGCTAAGCCCTTACCCCAGCAATTTTCCTGACTATGCTCTGACACTGTAGGGTTACAGTGGGCACCTTCCAGAGGCTCCCAGACACCTAACACTCATGGACAGCCCATTCTTTCTCACACCTATAGAATTCTTCAAAATACCCAATCCCCAGGAAGTTTATGAAATCTAGCTAACCCCATCCTGCTTACCATGTATTAGCAGCCTCTGGCAGGGGACAACAGCCTGTGTGACCCTGTATGGCAGCCTTCTCTCCTTTGGAGCTATAAATGACAAAGAATACTGCCTTTAATCTGTGTCTTTGTGTTGTGTCCCACCATCCAAAGAACCTATAATCACACATGAGTTCATATCATTATGAGACAGAAACCTGGCAGACACCACCTTAATCAAGTGATAAAAATAAATGTCATCAGTAAATGAACATCTTGAAATCATGTATCACTTGATGGGATGCAATGAGAAGAACACTAGCATTTCTATAATATTCCTGCCAAAGGTACATAACCTTGAATCATGAGGGACATCACACAGACCCAACTATGGGGCATTCTACATAATATCAACTAGCTTATCAAGGTCATGGGAGTCATCAAGTCCCCCCAAACTGTCATAGCCTTTCATGGGAAAACCTAAAGGAATGTTAGTCCGAACTACTCAGCAGGAACCTGATGGAGATGGCAGTGCCCACAACCGTACCCTCTCAGCCAGCGCCACCTATGCACACACAGCATCCTCATCAGCCCAAAGGCTGGTACCAATGCCATGTATATCCACCTAACCCCTTTGCTTGTTGCCACCTTCCCCTGGCTGGTTCCTAACCTATTTTCTCTCATCATGTCTTTCACTATTTTTGAAATCTTTGTTCTGTTACCTTAACTTGGACATTGACTTCTGACTTTCTGAGTGTGAACCTTGGCTTGTAGTACACTCCTGGTTCCTGGGCATCCTAGCAGACTGCGCCCCAGATAGGGTATCTCAAATTTCCATATGTGCCCTGATCTTTGTTGTCACCTAATAGCCCTGTACGGTCCCTCCCATGGGGCATATGAAAACCAGAAATAAATGATTTTTGTGTCTCCTGCTGATTCAAAGTGGATTTAGTCTTACACCATAATATTGTAGTAACTTTTGCTCAATATTTGTAACATAAAGAACAAATGCAGAAAATCATGGTGGTCCCCAACTAAAGTGAAGCTTTAGACTAACAATGATAATGATTTTTTCCAGATACAAGATTCTGACTTCATTGATCACTGATGAATCTAGATTTATATATTTATTTATATAATTTGAGTATAATTACTTTTTGTTTGAGTACATAGTTGACCTTCTAAATTATAATTTTATTTGAAAACAAAATCTGATAAACATGAATCATCTTTGAGGTAGAGTTTCAGCAATGGTGTTTGTTGACTCAGTGAATAAAGCATAATCAAGAAATTTATAAAGTATTCTTGTGGTAACCTCCAGCCTCATTTTTTATCTTTCTGTGTATGTTTTAAAGAACCAAACCAAGGAGTGGACAAATTTGTGCAAAGGAAGAGATATCCCCTGCTCAGATGATTATTCTCTTATGGGTACCCTGGGAGAAGCTGTGACAATTCGAGCTTGGAATATTGCTGGATTACCTTCTGATTCATTTTCCATTGATAATGGGATCATCATAATGTAAGGAAAATACTGTTCTCACAAGTTATCTCACGAATTAACTAGTAGATTTATTTATCTGTACACCTTTAAACAATTTTAGGTAGTAAGATTTTGCAGTATTAAAAAAACTTACATAACTAATTAGCTAAATTAAATATGAATAACTTCCTTCTCCTATTAGTATTGGGACAGTTGAGTATTGGAGAATGTAGTATACAAACAAAACAAAACAGATGCTTAATTTTAAATTAATTTTCAACGAATAGAGCAAAACCCTGTCATAAGTAACTGAAATCCAAAATTTTCATTGCCATAAGATACAGGGTTTTGTTATTGCAGGCCAATGAAATGCACAGCAATGGGCTGTTGGTGGTGACTGGGCAGGTTGTTCCAAATTCTGTGTTAGTACCTGGTGCAGAATCAGCTTAAATGTGCATGGATATGTTTTTGGGTCCTGGGCTAATTGGAGATTTTGAAACAGTGGCCACTGTTCATCAGTCTCCTGGTTAGTAGATAAATCCCATGGAGACTGAGCCTGGAGAACACTAGAGCCTTGTCCAGCCTCACCCTCTCCTCCCGGTGTTACCTCCCAGAAACCAAGGACTTTGGCCAGCAACAGTGCAAGGACAGTCATCAGTTGTGTTATTTCCAAGTTCATGTTACCATGGGCCTTTTATCACTGGGCCAGTCTTCTTGGGGTTTTAGCACTTTAAGAATAGCACAGGTATTTCCTACTGTCAGGAAACATTCAGTTCTGTGTTACGTGACTGTTTTGATCAGTTTTTAGTTTTAATTGATATGATGGTGTTAATTTAAAGTAAAAATGGTTGAGGCACGTGAACTTTTAAAATAGAATTAACCACTAAATGTGAAGGCTAGCTATTCTTAAAGTTTTTGTATGTTGTATTAATAAAAATCATTCCAGAAATTAAAACTCCGGTGAGCACATTTATTTACCACTCAATATATTACCCTGACACATGGAATTTTTTAGCATTTCTTTACTGAATTGTTCTACCAGGATTTGAGATATGTGCAATTTGTTTATAATATGAAACCAGATAAAATCTGAATGAGAACACCTAGAGGAAGTTAAAGGAGTAGTTACTATTAGATACTTGAGACAAGCTAATTCCTGTAGTTGGGTTCTGAATTGAGTCCAAAGCTTTCTGATAACCAAGGCCAAAAAAAAAAAAAAATGCTGTGTCACGGAGTTCTCATTTGTTCATTTGTTATCCAAGTAAATCATAATTAGGGAGACAAACTATTTCAGTAACTAAATTTAAATCTAATTATTTTGTTGATTTGGAGAAAAGATTACAAAGCTTTTCTTTGGGGGACTAAAATTAAGTACTGGGTACTCTGAACCAATAATCTAAATTAATTCAGAGAGAAATTAAAGAATCCAGATAAATGATAAATATGTGCATTAGTTTGCTGTTCAAATACATATTTTTAAGTGCCTTTTTAACACGTACGGGATGGCAGCTAGTTCGTTGTTTAATTACTTAACACGTGGCATGCAGACAGTTTGAACCGATGTTTATTTTTTATTAATTTTATTTTTAATTTATTTTATTTATTGAGTCAAAATCGATTATACATATTTTGGGGGCTGAACATTGAGATATGTTGATTAAGTCAATATTACTAGCATATACATTGTTACAAATCGTAATTATTCTTTACGCCCCTTGTCCAACCTCTCCCTTTCCCCCATACCCTCCCCCTCCCTCCACTAATTGCCCTAGATTTCTTCTCTCCTTCTGAAAGAATAATGGTTACTCTGTTAACTTGTTGCCTAGATGATCTGTCCAATGCTGAGAGATGTGATCAGGTCCCCCAATATTATCATAGAGCAGCTGCTTCTTCTGTCACTCTGAAATGGGTTTTGTGGAAAGAGACATCCTCTTCTTTTCTTTGTCTCTGCTGGTGACCCTTCTTGTGTGAATGCACTCCAGTGGTTGGCAGACCATCTGCGTGGTGGCTGTGGCATTTAGCCACTTTTGCAGCAGCCATGGTTATTGTGCTGGCTGTGGTGGGTCACCCACATGGAGGTGCTGTTTTTGGCATGCTCCTTGGCACTGGCAGTATGCCTGGTTGTGGGGTGTGTTTGGTCCCCTTCTTTATGCCTCTGGTCCCTGGGCAGGCCCCAAGGCACTGTTTCCATTTGCCTGGTTGTGGGAGAGGGGTCCAGTCCCCTTCTCCATGCCCTGGGTACCTGGGTGGGCCCTGAGGTCCTGGTGCAGTGTACCTGGTTGTGGGAGGAGGGTCCGGTCCCCTTCTCCATACCTTGGGTACCCAGGTTGGCCCTGAGATGCTGGCGTTTTGTGCCTGGTGTGGGAAGAGGGTCCAGTCCCCTTTTGCATGCCTCTGGGCCAGGTGGGCCCCAAGGTGCTGGCACGGTGTCCCTGGTTGTGGAAGAGAGGTCCAGTCCCCTTCTCCTTGCCGTGGATCCCTGGGTGGGACCCAAGGCACTGGCTCAGTGTGCCTTGTTGTGGGAGAGAGGTCCAGTCCCCTTCTCCATGCCCTGGGTCCCCAGGTGGGCTCGGAGGTGCTGGCATGTTGTGCCTGGTTGTGGGAGAGAGGTCCAGTCTCCTTCTCCATGCCTCAGGTCCCCGGGCAGGCCCTGAGGCACTGGTGCAGTGTGCCTGGTTGTGGGAGAGAGGTCCGGTCCCCTTCTCCATACCCCAGGTCCCTGGGTGGGCTCCAAGGTGCTGGCATGTTGTTCCTGGTTGTGAGAGGGTGGTCCGGTCCCTTTCTCCATGCCCTGGTTCCCTGGGCGGGGCCCAAGGTGCTGGTGTGGTGTGCCTGGTTGTGGGAGAGAGGTCCATTCCCCTTCTCCTTGTCTCGTGTCCCCAGGCAGGCCCCAAGGTGCTGGTGTGGTGTGCCTGGTTGTGGGAGAGAGGTCCATTCCCCTTCTCCTTGTCTCGTGTCCCCAGGCAGGCCCCAAGGTGCTGGTGTGGTGTGCCTGGTTGTGGGAAGGTGGTCCAGTCCCCTTCCCCAAGCCCCGGGACTGTGGGCAGGCTCCGAGGTGCTGTCTTGGTGTGCCTGGTTGTGGAAGAGAGGTCCAGTCCCATTCTCCATACGTCGGGTCCTCGGGTGGGCCCTGAAGCACTGGCACGTTGTGCCTGGTTGTGGGAGTGAGGACCATTCCCCTTCTCAATGCCCTGGGTCCCTGGGTGGGCTCTGAGGTCCTGGCATGTTGTGCCTGGTTGTGGAAGAGAGGTCTGGTCCCCTTCTTCTTGCCTCAGGTCCCTGGGCAGGCCCCAAGGTGCTGGTGTGGTGTGCCTTTTTGTGGGAGGGGGATCCAGTCCCCTTCTCCATGCTTCAGGTCCCCAGGCTGGCCCCAAGGCACTGGTGCAGTTTGCCTGGAAGTGGGAGTGGGGTCTGGTCCCCAGATCCAAGCCTCCAGTTCCCAGGCAGGCCCCAAGATGCTGGTGGTGTGCCTGGGCTGGAACTAATTTTTTGTCCTTTGCTTCTAATGGGGAGGGGGGGACTTCCTGTGGGAACCAGTACTTGAGTGTGTGGTTGTTTAAACTGCTACTTTGCTGCTGTTTCCCTAGGGCCTTAGGCTTTTTGTGCTGCTCAGGGTTTAATGGTTGACCTTATAGGTACTTCTGGCTTTCCAGAGACCTGGTAGATCTGTGTTCTGGAGAATATCTGATCTGGGCCTGAGTTTTTTCATCAAACTGCCCCCCATGCAATTCTGCATTCCTGACCAGTCTCCTCTGAGTGGTCATGCCCTGATTGGGTAGATCAGCTGTCCTTGCTGTGTCCCAGTGTTCTCCTGGTGGGCACATCTCCCCCACCGCCTGTGTTCCACTTCCCATGGGACAGGTCCTGGGCTGGTCCCTTGTGATGACTCACCAGCCTCTGAGTGGCTCCCCTTTTTCAGTTGTTCTGGCTCCTCTTTCCTGTGTGGGTCCACAGGAACCCTATTAGTGGTCCTGCTGTCCTGGGGGCCACCAAGGCCCTCTTCTCCCCTGCTGCCTCCAAGTAACTCCATCTGAAGGGCACAGCTGCGGCTCCTGCTGGCTCCTGCTCTGTGCACCCAGCGGCTCAAGCCTTAAAGCAGCTGAGGCCCGAAATGCTCAGAGCAGCTTTTTCTTTCTCTCATGGTGGTTTCTCCTGCCTTCATGAACTCCGTAGGTCTCTCCTCCACTTCCTCTGAGCTCCAGCAGCCCTGGCTTGGCTGATGTTACATTTTTATAGTTGTAAATTTGGTTGCTTTGTGGGAGAGAGTGACGCTGGGAACCATCCATTCCACCATCTTGATTGGATCCTCCGAGCTGAGGTTTAATGTTAGAATAAACCTTAGAGATTGACATAAATGGGGATTTCTGAAATTTTGGAAGTCCAACTTTACCTTCACTTTTGTCCAGCTGACCAATCAACTTCAGCCTGGATAGCAGTCCAACTTTTGCCATTTTTGTTATTGTTGTTGCTGTTGTTTTCCTCTCGGAAAAGAGCTTTGGCTCTTCTCAAGCACATGTGAGAATAGCTGGTTGTGTCCCACATACTGGTAGTTATGTCTTCATTGTTTTGATTTGCAATTTATATACCTTTGTTCCACCTAGCAGGACTTCTATAACTGTTATATCCATTGGAGGCCAGATTGCATCTTATTTTCTAGCAAGAAAATGGACCCTTTCTTTCAGGTTCAGTCATATTTCAATAATGATAGAACTGTTGGTGAATATTTCTGCTTTTAAGTTTCCAAAATTTTCAGTAATTATTATTCAAGACCACACATTCACATTTTGGGAGGGATGGAGTTAGAAAATGATGTTAATGCATCGTAACTCCTACATCTTTGCTCTTTGTTTATTAAAATGTTGAAATACTAGCAAAAATTATGGTAGCAAATTTATTAGGAAAACATTAACATTTTTCATTCTCGGCTTCTTTTGTCAATATGCTTTGGTAATCTGAAACTGAGAGGTTTCAGTAAATAGGTTGAAGATGATCACTTTGATGTATCAGATAAATATCTTATTCACTTGCCTAGTGTCTCCTTCCACTCTGCAGAGATCCCTGCTTGATAATGACAATACCTAACATTGAGCACTTACTGAGCTCCTAATCCCTGCAAAGTGCTTTTCACTTATTATCTTAGCTGAGTGAGGAGCTGATTATTTAGGAAAACTGGAAGAATCTAGAAAATTTAGACAAGTTAAAATATAATTAACTTTGGGGGCTATTGACACCTCAAGGTCCTTGGCAAATCAGAATTTCAAAGGTTAACAATAACATTAAATGTAAATGCTCATATCTGAACATTTTGCTGGTAAAGGATTAGAATTGTTTAACAGGGGCTGACCCCGTGGCTCACTTGGGAGAGTGCAGCACTGGTAGTGCCGAGGCCGTGGGTTCGGATCCTATATAGGGATGGCCAGTGTGCTCACTGGCTGAGCGTGGTG
>NW_007726283.1:431551-434922 GCF_000696425.1 Galeopterus variegatus | reverse complement strand
TCCTGAGCTTTGTGGTCTTCCACTGGCTAGCCTTGTGGCTGAAGTAAATGGATAGCAATACAAGTTGGTTCTGACAAACAGACCCAGGAACCACATTCCTGAAGGCCAATGCCATGGACAATTCACTAGTAGCAGTACAGTCTGTAGAGGCCTGGGATGCAGTAGTGCCTGAAGAAAAATAACAGGAGGGCCGGCCCCATGGTGCACTCGGGAGAGTGCGGTGCTTGGGAGCACAGGGGCGCTCCCGCAGCGGGTTTGGCGGGTGTGCTCACTGGCTGAGCGTGGTGCGGACGACACCAAGCCAAGGGTTGCAATCCCCTTACCGGTCAAAAAAAAAAAAAAAAAAAAAAAAAAGAATTGTTTAACAGCATGGTAAGTACATGAGACCTATACTCGTATCTAATATAACTCTGCTTTTTAAAAAAGTATGTTTTCATTTCTACAGGAGAGAGAGATACTAGGTTTATTTCAGCAGTGATAGTAACTGAGAGGAACACCCATCCTTCCTTGTCCATTTTTATTTGTGTGTAAAGAGGAAAATAGCAAAACTCACTGAAATGCCCCGCTGCTGTATATTTAATTCTGTGTCCTTCCATGCAGACTGCTGTGAGCATGTATTATCACTGTGAGAAACCTGTATTTTTCAAAAACCTAGAAGAGCATCAAATGACAATCATCTTTAGACAATAACAAAAGAACAAACAGTTTCAAAACTTGGACACTGAGTGCTATAAAAATTCAGTTTTCATCTGGAAACCACTTGTTTTTAAAGCATTTGTGGATTCAAGAAGGTTTGAGGGAGGAAGTAAGAGAGAGGAATATGCGTGGAGAAAAATATTTTCTTGTCAAAAAATAATGCAAAATAATGGTGAAGTAAGCAAGTAAATGACAGTGCTCATTCATTTTGAATTCAGTATTTATATTTATCCAAAGTGTGATGCTACTTAAACTAATGTTTGTTGCAAATAGCTTTCCACAGTAATTGTTAGTGTTTGAACATATATATATATTATATTTTAAAACATATACATATATTTTAAACTAATATTTTTTAATGTATTCTGAAGAATATCTCCTTTGAAATTTTATTCATCTAATATGTTTTCTATGGAAGCCCTAATCTTTAAAAACAAATATTATTATTAGCTAAAGTCACAATCATTGTCCTGTCTTTGAATCAAAAAGATGTTACACTGAGAATGTTATTTGGGGAAAATAAGTTTGATACAGTTGTTAACTGGGTATGGAACAACAACGGGGGTTAGTCTGGGACTTGAGTTCATGTCATAGTGCAAAGCCTTTGGTGTGCTTCGTTAGCTGTGTTCCCTGCACACACTGCATGGGTAGTGAGCCTAGGACTTGGGTCTGTTTGTTCACAGAACTGGGGAGTCCTGTCTTCAGCTCTTTCCTCTCCAGGATTTTCCCCACACTTTGCATACACGAGGGGCCCCTTCTCCTGTATTTTTCTGGCCAAAATGATGGATTTCCCATGGTATTGCACAAATCCACACTGCACTTGGAGCAAAGTGGCAAGAGAAAAGAGAGAGAAAAATACCTGGATTCCCCTCACAGTCTGTGCACAACAGAGTCCTCCTTTCCTAGTTCTTCTATCCAGAGAGATGGGTTTTTGTTCAGTGTTTTAGGTAACTGCACCACTACTGCTTCCAAAATGCTAATACAATTCTGTGACGGGGGTCAACCTCGGGGTAGAGACAGAAGAGAAGAAAAGAGAAAAAGCAAAAAGCAAAACAAAATATGGATTTCCCCCCACACTCTGACTCACTCATGGTCATTTCCTCAGATTTCTAGTTTGTGTTTTTGCTGCCTGTGCCTGGTGCACAATTCCATTAAACCAAAAGATAAAAAGACAGAAAAAAGCCCCAAAACCAAAACAAAACCAGAAACTCACCATCCCCTTATTGGTCATTCCTCAAATTTTGATTTTTTCTCCCACTCACTAATTATTTACTTTTTAGAATCTGCAAGTAATTGCTTCTTGTATTTTGTCCAGAATTTTTGGGTGTAATCAGTGGCAAAGATAGGCTTAGCCCATCTTGGTCAGCATCAGAAGTCCTTTTCTCTGATTTTGAAATGCTATTCATTGGACCCGTATTTTCTATGCAGGGATAATACTTAGAGAATATCAATTTTTAGGATGATTAAACTTGTATAGCTTCTGCCAGATGTTTTTTGCTGTTTCTTTATCAGTAGATTATGGAATGAAAACTTCATTTGATCTAGGAAAAAGGTATAAAGGAAAATGAAAATAAACCCTTTCCTCAAAGGAATGTACAATTTTGTGGGGGTGATGCAGTTAAGGGATTATAGAATTACAATAATAGAATATTATTATTATATGAAAGCACCATAAATGTAATATAGATGCATTTTGAAAGGAGTTCAGAGATCAAGAAAGGCTTTGTGGACTACATAGCTTGTGAGCTGACCTTGAAAGATGAGTAGGACTTGAACATGAAAAGACGGGGAAGAAGTGTATTTTGGACAAAGAAACAGCATGAACATGGTTATTGTGGCTAAAAGAATGTGGAAGCAACAGAAAGTCACGCGGTTTCTTTAGGGGAGCATAACTGCTATTTAACACTCACACTTAATCCTCCAAACTTAAAAATGGCTCTAAAACGTGACAGAATGAAAATTTTGACATATTTATAATTTTATTTATTTCTGATTTCCCTTCTCACCCCCATTAGTTTTTTAGGCATATGATTCTCTTTTTATTAGTTGATCGCATCTAATCTGCTACTGTCTTTTCTTCCTAAATACAATTTATGTTGTGGAATGATTTTTATCCCCCTCAAATTTATATGTTGAAGCCATGATCCCCAATGTGACTGTATTTGCAGACAGGGACTTGAAAGAGGTAATTAAGGTTAAACAAGGTCATAAGAGTGTAGCTCTAATCCAATATGACCAGTGTCCTCATAAGAAGAGAGAGAGGCACAGAGACTCTTGCACAAAGAGGCCATGTTAGGACACATCAAGAAAGCAGCCGTGTGCAAGCCAAGAAAAAGAGGCTTGTGGAGAAACTAAACCTGCTGGCACCTTCCTATTGGACTTTCAGGCTCCAGAATTGTGTGGTTTAAGCCACAAGTCTGTGGTATTTTGTTATGGCAGCTCCTGTAGACTAAACATTATATAATGCTGATACCGGAGGACAAGACTATTTTCTTTACCATCTAAGCTACATGTTTTGTATCAGGCTCTTAACTTATGTGCCAAAAAATATAATCACTTCCATTTTGGGGGACAAATTTTCCAATGGCATTCTAAATTCATGTTATAATGAGAGAGAATTGAACATATTCTACTGTAACATCCCCACCTTCCCCCCCCCCCCCCCCCCCCCCCCC
>NW_007726283.1:419023-430551 GCF_000696425.1 Galeopterus variegatus | reverse complement strand
ACCCCCCCGGTCACCTTTTATTTTCTCCTCCTGCTCTTCTAATGCTCTGCATGAATTTGCTTTGCTTAGTTTTGGAGGGCATGACGGTATCTTTAGGAAGTTGGCCTGAATTATGGCTTGTGTTTATTGAAACTTCTAAGAGAAAGAAAAAGAACGGTAATCTTCATGCTGATTACACTTCATATGGGGCAGAAAGCTATGTGCTTAGATATCATATGGTGATGGCAGATCCTAGCTAACTCTTCTGGGACTCCCCATCACCCTGGAAAATAAGCTGGGTTCTTCGTGGAGTTCTGCTCTTGTTCTTATCATAAAAGGAGTGTGTGTGGGGGTGGGGGTGGGGAGATAGGAGGGGGCGTGAGTGAAAATAAAACAGGTATGAGCTTTCCCATAGCGTAAACCCCCTGACTTTCAGAGAACATATTCCTGTCTCCAAGAAACTCACGATCACTAGGCAAATATGTAATGAACTATGTATATGACACAAAATATACAAGTGTTTGAAACAAACAAGTTTGGGTCAACAATTATGTTAACATCTTCGTGTCCATGGCTATCATGAGGGTTAGATGGTATAAAATTATGCTTCCCACCTTTTCTTTAGACCATTACATCTCTAATGGTCTATATGTCAGACAGAGATAGGATGTTCCAATCCTTTCTCTTTCCCTGTTGTACAAATGATAGCAGGTAGAAGCTGAGGAAGTAAAATGACCTGCCCAAGATCACGGGATTAATAAATAGCACGGCCTACTGAAGAACTGGAATTTCCTGATTTCCAACTCAGTCCATCTGATGATTGTCATTGTGACTTAATTAGCAAAAGCAGCAAATATTTTCAAAAGTGTAATTTAACATTTAGAGATTGTAATTTTCCAAAAAAAGTAAAACAAAAAACTTGTATTAACTTTGTGGAATGGTTTTTGTAGTTGCCACTCTAGTAGCCCACCCCATCTGTATGTCTCTGTTTTCAGAACATAATTTATCATAAGCTAAAAAGTAAATGTTACTAAAAATGTGACGTGTTTATGATTAAATAGTGCAGAAACAAATCATGGCTGGACCAGCATCATCTTTTTCCTTTTTTTCAGGAATGCAAGAAGGTGGCCTTTAATGATAGATCCTCAAGGTCAGGCCAATAAATGGATCAAGAACATGGAAAAAGCCAACAGTCTTCATCTAATCAAATTAAGTGACTCTGATTATGTCAGGACTCTGGAAAATTGCATCCAGTTTGGTACTCCCGGTATGTAGTTGAATAACAAGTGTGCATTATGCAAATGCCTGGAGAGGGCACAATTAACACAAAATGATATAGATTGTTTCTTTTTTAAAAAGATTATCTGTGTCAGACTCATCTTAAATGGTAACTTTGTAAATCTCTTTCATTATTTATTGACAATTAACCAAATGAGAACTTTACAGATTATAAACCTCCCAGAAGGTTAGGAAATTTTCTTTGTCTCAAGATTCTTTTGATGTTTCTTTTAATTCAGCTGTTTTAATTTTTGTCCATGGTTCGCAATTCTTTAGTTCTCATTACAGCTCCACTTCGTAATTAAAAGGGCCACTTGGTATTCAATAGTATTTTAACACAACAGTAGTCCAATTATCTATTTATTCCTCTTTCAACTTATCCTACAAAACTGGCAGGGAAGAGAGTTCAGATTTTAAATGCCTGTCTATTATCTGCCATTTTACAATGGAGAGATTAGAAACATGACAAATATTTTTCGATAAAGCTCTTATGCAGATGTTATATTAGTCAAAGCAAAAACCAGAATACTTGTGATTTGAGTGAATGGGGTTATTAGTCATGTTTTAAATTCATGTAATCTATCAAGTTTTGACAATTTACATGACCAAAATATGTAAACACTTATGAAATTACAACCTATTTAGTTCCAGGACAAGTTCAGCAAATCACACTTGCTATTAGAGCTAGTGGAATATGGAAGAATAGTCTTAGAGACATCTTATTTGTGTATATTAATAAGGAGTTATTCTTCAAATATTAATTACAATTTTAGGTTCTGTTAGGGTAAGCATGAAATGAAAAAATCTGTCTCCCTACAAAATTTTTTATGTAATGAACACACAGACACAGACACATAAACACACATTTCAATCATTCAACTGGTGTTCTTAGAGTAAAGCATGGTGATATAGGAGTTACATAAACACGGAGAACATGATTTCTACTATCAAATGTTTTGCTTGTTTAATATCAGGGTCATATATATACATGCATATGCGTAACTGCAATGTGGGTGTGTGACTGTAATAAAAATAGAAAGTAAACATCCATCACTAACCCTTACTGGGGCCAGTAAACTGTTAATGGGGAGGGGCATTGGCTCCAGATTCAGAGTACCTGCCTCTGTTACTCAGTGTTTGGTTCAGTGACTTTCCTGAGACTCAGTTTCCCCATGTGTACTTTAAATATACAGTGTGAGGAAGATGAGTTACTGTACATTGGGTACTTAGAGCAGTGTCTGATAAGTGCTTGATTTATGTTGTTTTTTGTTGAGCATTTACTATGTGGTTTATACATATTATCTTTTAATAGAATATAACTAGAAAGGCACAGATAATGCACTATGAGAATTCAGAGGAATCAGGGAAGATATTTTGAAGGAACTGCCACCTTAAATACTTCCACTAATTAAAATTACTTAATTTAATTTAAATATTTAATTTCCTGAACATAGTAAAAGACAATTAAGTGACAATTGAGCATGTACCATATGCTTTGCTTGGCATTCTGAAGCTTTCTATGACCTTGGTTACATATTTTGATGTTAGAATTTCATAATTTTAAAGTATCAAGGGCCATAGAGATTTTCTGTCTAGTGTTTTTAAATTATGGGTCACAACCATGGGAGAATAAACCAATTCAGTGGGTCATGACCAATATTTTGTTCATCAAATGCAATAGAAAAGAATAGAAAATATTAGGCTGCATAGCATAGAGCAAGGGTAAGCATTATTTCACAAAATTTTAATTTTTTTGTGTATATGTGTGTATGTGTACCAAGTCAAGATATAAAATGTATTTCTTACTTGAGTTATGGCCATAAAAATTGAAATCCAATAGCAATTCCAACCGCGTTGTTTTATTAACAAGGTAAGTGAGGTATTAGAGAATGTTAACTAATTGGCTTAACCAAGATTCTACAGCCAGTTAAGGGAAGTACTGTAACTAGTCCCCACGTCTTTGTCCAGTGCTTACTGTATCACACAAGAGAGACTTTCTTTCAGTTGATTTAACGAACTTTTTGGACTGAAATACTTTTAAAATGGCTAATGATTATTTACAATGCCTTCTAACATTAACCATCAGAGAGACGTGAAAAGTTTTGATCTCTTTTAGAAAGGGAAACAGATGGCAGATTTATTGCTATTTTTATATTAAACCATTGAGTAAAAGAATCAGTTACTGTTATAGTTTTAAAACATAAATGGTTAAAGACTCTTCCATTTAAGAAGTTATCTTTAGATATTGGCCTGTGCAGGGACAGTGGCTTTAGATCTGTCGTCCCTCACAGGCAGCCTGGGTTGAGAAGGCAGAGGTCTCACCTATTTCACTCACCTGTCTCTGGTTCAATCAGAGCAGGGCTCCCTTTTCTTTTTTATATTGAATTTTAAGATAAGATCTTCTTTGAAAAAAATTATTCTGCTGCTCAAAAAAAAAAAAGCTAATGCTCTAGAAAATAAAGGTACCTTTGTATTGGCTATGCCAATGGATGAGGTGTGCATAGAATATAATCATATAAATATTGCCGATGAAATCCATTTGTATATAGATCTTTTAATGATTTTCCATTGAATCTATGAAGAGAAATCTGTATCAATAGTGAAATCAATGATATTTAAGCCTTCCTTCCTTTTTAAATCTTATCTCCTAGCACTTTACTTTCTTTCCCCCTTGTATATGACAAATCAGGGATTCAAAACTCCTGCTTGTTTAATGTTTCTTTCATTTGCTCGTGTTTTTGTTCATTCATTCATCTAATTAACATTTATTTTGCAACTACCACTGCAGTAGGCACTGAAAACACAGCAGGACCAAGACAGGCTTGGTCTCTGCTTTCATGGAGCTTATTGTTTAAAGGAGGAGAGAGAGATTACAGGTGAAATGAGGATTAGAGGGTGGGAGTGCAGGATACAGGGGAGCAGGCAGTACGTATAACAACATGGCATTGTTTCACATCTCTTCAGCTTTTGGCTGTGCCCTTCCATCCATCTGGTGAATTCCCTTAAATTTCATCTTTTTAAGATACAGCTCAAATACCTCTTTTTCTGTGACATCTCAACCCATCCAGTGAAGTGCCAAACACTGAAGCGTTTACAAATTTCTACTATTGCCCTTATTACTATGTACGTAACTGTTTTTTTCTCACCTACAAGCTGCTTGAGGGCATCCCATAGGTACTCACAATCCACTGAAGCGTTTACAAATTTCTACTATTGCCCTTATTACTATGTACGTAACTGTTTTTTTCCCACCTACAAGCTGCTTGAGGGCATCCCATAGGTACTCACGATTGTTGAATCTACTTTGAATAAATTATGCTACAAGAGTTGAACATAATTTGCAGGAGAATTTTTCTCTATTAATCTGAAGTCATAACAGGATAGTGTATATAATTCATAACTAAAGAATTGATATTATTTTTAATATCCTAAGTGAAAAAGGAATTTGAAAAGACATTTGTTTCTCTTTATATTTCTGATGCTAGGGATAACGAATTTTTCTCTATTAATCTGAAGTCATAACAGGATAGTGTATATAATTCATAACTAAAGAACTGATATTATTCTTAATGTCCTAAGTGAAAAAGGAATTTGAAAAGACATTTGTTTCTCTTTATATTTCTGATGCTAGGGATAACTATTTGTTTTAAGTGAGGTGGTGATCTGCTTTACTCAAAGATATTAGCAGCTGTGTGCTTGGTTTCCCAGTCTTGGTTTCCTACAAGTTTTATAAATACCATGATGTGTTGACACTTGAGAATGAGGAAGGAAGTTTTTACATAAACCAGGATATTATTAATGTTGATGATAAACATATGAAGAGAAGTCTGTCTCATGAATTTGCTTCTCTAATTTTAATGTGAGACATATTTTTATTTAATTAAAAATTAAAAGAGTCAAAAGTTAGAGTCAAAATAAAATAGTTAAATTAAGGATGGCATTCTAGGTAATTACGTGACCTATGGATTTTTTCTTTTTTACATTTAGAATGCTTTTACTTTTCCAGTGAGGCTTATAACATGATAAGGATTCAATACTGAAAACATATTTCTTTGAAATCAATGTGCTATGAAAAGTTTTCCTAACAGCTTAAGACTTGAGTCTACCTGGAAGACAATAAATTTTCACTCTTGGGGAAAGGAATCAAATGTGTAATATTTAAGTTTCATAATGTATACTTTAGCTTCAAAAATATTCTTATATATATTAATATAGACATTCTTAACGACACTTCAAACTAGGAAATAAATTAGGGTGAGTGTAATAAAATATTACTTTTTAGCCAACATTACTATAAAATTCAGATTTCGTGCAAAAGATTGACATTGCTAAATATTGAGGCAATTAAACAAAATTTAAATGTTATAATATTTCTCAATAGAATTTCAGTTCATAATAATCTAGCAAATTAGTAGATTTAAAAAATCTGATCATGTGAAAATGAAAATGAGAAATTGATATTATTATTACTTAACATTGTTAGGAAAGTTCTTTGCAATGCAATAATACAAGAAACAAGGAGGGTGCTTGTTTGGAAAGAGGAAACAAAATTAACATATTCAGAAACAATATACCGTATCTAGAAAACTAAAGAGAATTAACTGAAAGGTATTAGAACAAAAGAATTCAGTAAAGTAGATATATTCCAAAAAGAATATTAAATCAATAATAACTGAGAACCAAAATAGGGGGGTAGTGATTCTAGTCAACCAGGGAATAGGAAACAAAACAAATAAAATAAAAGCTTAGAATGACTTTAACGGTAAGTGAAAAAAAGGACAAAACTTTACAGAAAAACAAGACGAGTAAGACATCTCTTTTTCTCGGACGGGAAAACTAAATGTTGTAAAGATGTCAATTCATAAATAAATGTTTAGGAAATAATGCTAAAGTTAAATTAGGAGTAAAGAAAGTAAAGAACCAATAAAAATTCAAAAAATAAGTTTGGAATTAACCAGAATAAGCTCTGAAATAAACTGTAATATATGTAAGCCTTTGATACATTTTAAAGTAAGCATTACAAACCAATGGAAAAATGATAGATCATTCAACAAGTGGTGTTGGAAAAACTGGCTTTATGGAAAAATATATCAAGCCTCGTACAGCAGGCTTCTACTGTTCTCTTTACTTTTGAAAAAGGTTTGAAAATTTCTACAACAAAAAGCTAAATTATAAAAAAGAAACATAAACAAATTTAAAAACAAGTGAAAAACTAGGGGGAATATTTGCTGCAACGATGTTAAAAAAAATGCAAATACAGTGTTTAAACCAGCATATTGTGGCTAGTGCTGGTTGTTCCCTGACACCCANTCTGGTGAATTCCCTTAAATTTCATCTTTTTAAGATACAGCTCAAATACCTCTTTTTCTGTGACATCTCAACCCATCCAGTGAAGTGCCAAACACTGAAGCGTTTACAAATTTCTACTATTGCCCTTATTACTATGTACGTAACTGTTTTTTTCCCACCTACAAGCTGCTTGAGGGCATCCCATAGGTACTCACGATTGTTGAATCTACTTTGAATAAATTATGCTACAAGAGTTGAACATAATTTGCAGGAGAATTTTTCTCTATTAATCTGAAGTCATAACAGGATAGTGTATATAATTCATAACTAAAGAACTGATATTATTCTTAATGTCCTAAGTGAAAAAGGAATTTGAAAAGACATTTGTTTCTCTTTATATTTCTGATGCTAGGGATAACTATTTGTTTTAAGTGAGGTGGTGATCTGCTTTACTCAAAGATATTAGCAGCTGTGTGCTTGGTTTCCCAGTCTTGGTTTCCTACAAGTTTTATAAATACCATGATGTGTTGACACTTGAGAATGAGGAAGGAAGTTTTTACATAAACCAGGATATTATTAATGTTGATGATAAACATATGAAGAGAAGTCTGTCTCATGAATTTGCTTCTCTAATTTTAATGTGAGACATATTTTTATTTAATTAAAAATTAAAAGAGTCAAAAGTTAGAGTCAAAATAAAATAGTTAAATTAAGGATGGCATTCTAGGTAATTACGTGACCTATGGATTTTTTCTTTTTTACATTTAGAATGCTTTTACTTTTCCAGTGAGGCTTATAACATGATAAGGATTCAATACTGAAAACATATTTCTTTGAAATCAATGTGCTATGAAAAGTTTTCCTAACAGCTTAAGACTTGAGTCTACCTGGAAGACAATAAATTTTCACTCTTGGGGAAAGGAATCAAATGTGTAATATTTAAGTTTCATAATGTATACTTTAGCTTCAAAAATATTCTTATATATATTAATATAGACATTCTTAACGACACTTCAAACTAGGAAATAAATTAGGGTGAGTGTAATAAAATATTACTTTTTAGCCAACATTACTATAAAATTCAGATTTCGTGCAAAAGATTGACATTGCTAAATATTGAGGCAATTAAACAAAATTTAAATGTTATAATATTTCTCAATAGAATTTCAGTTCATAATAATCTAGCAAATTAGTAGATTTAAAAAATCTGATCATGTGAAAATGAAAATGAGAAATTGATATTATTATTACTTAACATTGTTAGGAAAGTTCTTTGCAATGCAATAATACAAGAAACAAGGAGGGTGCTTGTTTGGAAAGAGGAAACAAAATTAACATATTCAGAAACAATATACCGTATCTAGAAAACTAAAGAGAATTAACTGAAAGGTATTAGAACAAAAGAATTCAGTAAAGTAGATATATTCCAAAAAGAATATTAAATCAATAATAACTGAGAACCAAAATAGGGGGGTAGTGATTCTAGTCAACCAGGGAATAGGAAACAAAACAAATAAAATAAAAGCTTAGAATGACTTTAACGGTAAGTGAAAAAAAGGACAAAACTTTACAGAAAAACAAGACGAGTAAGACATCTCTTTTTCTCGGACGGGAAAACTAAATGTTGTAAAGATGTCAATTCATAAATAAATGTTTAGGAAATAATGCTAAAGTTAAATTAGGAGTAAAGAAAGTAAAGAACCAATAAAAATTCAAAAAATAAGTTTGGAATTAACCAGAATAAGCTCTGAAATAAACTGTAATATATGTAAGCCTTTGATACATTTTAAAGTAAGCATTACAAACCAATGGAAAAATGATAGATCATTCAACAAGTGGTGTTGGAAAAACTGGCTTTATGGAAAAATATATCAAGCCTCGTACAGCAGGCTTCTACTGTTCTCTTTACTTTTGAAAAAGGTTTGAAAATTTCTACAACAAAAAGCTAAATTATAAAAAAGAAACATAAACAAATTTAAAAACAAGTGAAAAACTAGGGGGAATATTTGCTGCAACGATGTTAAAAAAAATGCAAATACAGTGTTTAAACCAGCATATTGTGGCTAGTGCTGGTTGTTCCCTGACACCCACTCACCGGTTTCCTCACTGTTACCACCCGCTGTGTTCCCTGGGCATGTTGCACCCAGAGTAAAGAACTACATTTCCTAATCTCTGTTGTTGTATACGGCCATGTGACTATGGGTGAGTTTGGTCAAATGGGAGTGCCATTTGTGACTCCCAGGAAATCACTTAAAGGATGTTGTTTCTTCTGTTTCTGCCTTCTTTCTGAAACCTGGAATGTGGAGGTGGTTTGAAAGGCCATATTGGCCCAAGAATTCAAAGCCATATGCTGAGAAGAGTGAAACAGCAGGATGGTGGGACCTTGGGTCCCTCACTATTTAGACACAATGTCCTTCTAGCCCTGGACTGACTGCCTCAGGCTCCCCTTTACATGAGATATAAAGTCCCTCATGTTGGCATCACTATTATTTTGGGTTTTCTGACACATGCTACTGAACCTAATTATAAATAATGCACCCCACAATGGAAAAATGGGCCAATATATGAGGGAACTTCAAAAAGTTCATGGAAAAATAGAATGAAAAGATAATATGGGTCTGACCCTGTGGCTCACTCGGGAGAGTGCAGCGCTGGGAGCGCAGCAGTGCTGGTAGCGCCGAGGCCGCGGGTTCTGATCCTATATAGGGATGGCCGGTGCGCTCACTAGATGAGCACGGTGCGGACGACACCAAGCCAAGGGTTGCAATCCCCTTACTGGTCACACACACAAAAAAGATAATATGAATCTTTCCATGAGCTTTTTGAAGTACCCTTGTGTTAACATACAGTTTCCAGAAGAAAAAAAATAATTAGCCAGAGAGCAGCTAAAACACCCTGCCCAGAATAAAAATCTTAACAATATTTTTTACTTGTCAAATTATAAAAGTCACAAATATAGTACTTAATGCTGACAGTATCAAATAGTGGCTAAAAGAGCCTTGTAAGGAGCCAGACTGCCGAGTTCAAGTCCCTACTTTGTCATTTACTGCTGAGTTAACTGAAAATTTTGCTGCAATTGACTGTGCCTGTTTCATCTGCAAAACTGGGGTAATAACAACAGTCCGTGATTTTCAAAGTTGTGAGGATGATGAGAAAATACAACAATATGGTTTCTAGCATTTGTAAGGACAGTAATATTATGTGAAAATAGGTTTAAAAAGAAACAACAAAATGAGTGCTCATTGCAACTATGAAATCTCTACAGCTTTTTAGGAAAGTAATTTGTCAATGTAAATGGCTTTTTAAATGTTCTTAACTGTTGGCCATTAATTCCACTTCTAGGATTCCAACCTGATTAAGTAGACAGAGATAAACACAAGGTTTATTCAAAAAGGTGTATGCTGTATCATTATTAGTAACAGTGGGAAAATGGAAGCAACCAGAATAATAGAAGATTAACATATTTAATACATTGTGATGCTTTTATATTTTTTAACCACGAACAATAATCATCTTACTCAAGCAGAAAATGAAAATGATTTTAAGAACTATCTGACATGCCTGCTTTGAGTAAAATCTCAGCTGTGGAGGAAATTGACAAGAAGAGAATTTTAGAAATTCATTTAGCCAGGAGTAACCAATGGGAAGGAGCAGAATAGGTCTGTACTTTCATTGCAACAGCGATCCAAATACCTGTCATTTCCATGTCCTGTGCCCTTTCCGTCCCATCAAGGTTGCACACCCAGTCCCTTGAAGAACTCCTACACAATGCCATGATCTGAGTGTGGCTGTGATAGCACCCCAAACACCAAAATATGACTTCAACTTTGCACATGTGTCAAGAGCCTTAACATTGTCACTGATCTTTGATCCAGGGATTCTCCTTCTGGAATGCTATCAGAAGAAAATATTCTGAAATGCAAAGTTTTGTACACGGTGCTATTTATAATATTCAGAACAGGAAACAATCCAAATACCTAGTAATAGAGCACTGGTTTAAAAAATGGGAGAACATTAACATGATAGACTATTATGCAATAATTAAAAGCATCTTTATTAGAGTTTTTAATTATATAGGGAAATAGTTATGCTATAATGTCAAGCAAAATAATTAGGATGCAAAATTTGATATATTGTTTAGTCTCAACTGTGTATAGAAAAAGATGAATAAAAAATACTGAAGAGGGGCCGGCCCGGTGGCGCACTCTACAGTGCGCCGCTTGGGAGCGCGGTGATGCTCCCGCCGAGGGTTCGGATCCCACATACAGACCGGCTGCTCACTGGCTGAGCGAGGTGCGGGCGCAACACCGAGGGTTGCGATCCCGTTGCCGGTCCCGGTCCGGTACGGGCACGACACTGAGGGTTGCGATCCGTTGCCGGTCACGAAAAAAGAGACAAAAAGGAAAAAAAAAAATACTGAAGAGAAGAAATTTATTCAACAAATAACTATCATATATAGTTTTGTGTCATTTTTCTAACAACCTAGATATGGTGTGAGTCAGTTACATAAAATAATTCAGGGGAGGGAGAGGGAGAGACTAAGAAAAATCTGATTAGGGGTAGTTTTCTAATTTCTTTATACTTTCCTCTATTTTCCAATGTTCCATAAGAAGCATAAGTTACTTTTTTTCGTAATTAAAAATGAAGTAAAAGTTTAAATAACTACACCTGGAAATGCTTTTTCTCTGGTGTCTCAGTTGAATGAACTTCACTGCCATCAGACTTAGACACGTAGTGAATCTCAGGCCAAGTGGGGAACACAGAGCAGGACTATGGCTAAGAGGTTATGGAATCAGGCCTCTTAAGCCTTCCCAGAGAATGCAATTATTTTTTGACATCATTTCCCTATACTTAGAAGACAAAAATAATTTTATGGATAACTAGAAACAGAAGCATTCTAGAAAGGCTGAAATAACTCAGAGGGTTGAATGTTGACAGTTGATATTTAAAATAACATGAAATCTTTCTCTGATTTTACTCCA
>NW_007726283.1:417654-418947 GCF_000696425.1 Galeopterus variegatus | reverse complement strand
AATTTCTTTATACTTTCCTCTATTTTCCAATGTTCCATAAGAAGCATAAGTTACTTTTTTTTGTAATTAAAAATGAAGTAAAAGTTTAAATAACTACACCTGGAAATGCTTTTTCTCTGGTGTTTCAGTTGAATGAACTTCACTGCCATCAGACTTAGACACGTAGTGAATCTCAGGCCAAGTGGGGAACACAGAGCAGGACTATGGCTAAGAGGTTATGGAATCAGGCCTCTTAAGCCTTCCCAGAGAATGCAATTATTTTTATGACATCATTTCCCTATACTTAGAAGACAAAAATAATTTTATGGATAACTAGAAACAGAAGCATTCTAGAAAGGCTGAAATAACTCAGGGGGTTGAATGTTGACAGTTGATATTTAAAATAACATGAAATCTTTCTCTGATTTTACTCCAGTGTTACTAGAAAATGTTGGAGAAGAACTAGATCCTATTTTGGAACCTCTTCTACTAAAGCAGACCTTTAAGCAGGGTGGGAGCACATGTATCCGGCTTGGGGACTCTACAATTGAATATGCACCTGACTTCCGCTTTTACATCACTACCAAGCTGAGAAATCCTCATTATCTTCCTGAAACATCAGTAAAGGCCAGTATCTAAGATGAATGTTTCTTTATCAAATTTTACAATTCCTGACTATATTTTCCTCCTCAGCCATAAGAAGAGGTCTGCCAAAGAAAAATGGATTTTGTCCTTTTTTTTCTGGCATTTCCTGAAATTGCTGTAATAATTTCCAAATGTCACTTTTGTGTGTACATGTAAGTAATAAAGAAGCCTTTAGTATGCTGTGAAAAAAAGAACATCAGGATCTAATTTCTACAAGTGATATTATTTTTAGATTTTCATTGTTAAAAATAGATGACACATTCACATTATTTCTTTGTAATAAATGATAATATGCTAGTGAGATTGGAATTGGAGTTCAGGAACAGAAATCCATTCTTAGACTAAGGTTGCTGCTATCTGATTTTATAATTACTTAGAAAAACTCTTTTACATCACTGGTCTTTCAAAATACTAGACTTATTTTAAAGAGTAAACTTAGTTTAAAGTTTTATTCAGTGACTACAATGACTTAAGACATTGATCTGCACTGAATTCCTCAAGGTTTAGGGACCACACCTTTTTCTGTTTTTTATTCCTAATCGTGAGCCCTGTTTAGCACTCAATAAATACTTAAGAAGTAAATGAACAAGTGAGTGAGGGAAGGATCACTTTCATTTACAGAAGCAAGCAGGAGAGGACATTAAAAAATATTGACTCAGATTTTGAAAG
>NW_007726283.1:415769-416573 GCF_000696425.1 Galeopterus variegatus | reverse complement strand
CTTTCATTTACAGAAGCAAGCAGGAGAGGACATTAAAAAATATTGACTCAGATTTTGAAAGTTGCATGTAGAAACAAGATTTATCCAGTGAGTTCAAATGCTCTTGTTTATTGGAAATATTGAAATTAACTTAGGCATCTCTCCACAGAGAGGAAGAGGAAGAACTCAGATGGCACAATTTGTTCCCTCCAAGATAAATAAATATGATCTCTGCTCTCAAGAGGTTTACAGTGTAAATAATGTGTATGCAAAGTGACTATACTGTGTGAATAGGAAGACAGAGAGGGTCTCCAACATGTCCTGGTGTAATGGAATGGATTTGGCAAGAAAGTGACAGACACTCAGAGAGTTGGAGAGTCAAGTTTATTGTGCCAGCGGGCCATGGACAAGCTAATGCTCTGAAGTTCTGGGCCCCAAACACAGGTCTTACAAAGCCTTTTATAGGTGGACTCTTTAAGTTAAAGTTTCTTAACATTTATCTTAAGCAGAGAGCTGCTGGTTTCGGCTTCTCAGAATTCATGTGACCTAGGCAGATATGCAAGCAAGGTTACAGAAGTGAGGAATACAGGCAGTTTATTAATAGCTAGGCTGACTTCAGGGGGCTCTTGTAGATAAGCACATTTTACTATAGAGGCATTGTACAAGCTAGGCAAGATTTTAATTCCAATGCTGGGAACTCAGGGAGAGTTGAGGACACACTTAGACTGGACATTCAAGGATGCCGGGAAGACTGGGGAAAGATGGGTGGCCCTGGAGTTTAATTTTAAAAACAGAATGATAAAATATGGAAATTCTTAGCCATTG
>NW_007726283.1:413022-414642 GCF_000696425.1 Galeopterus variegatus | reverse complement strand
TTTTGTTTTAATAAATGGCATGGAAAACCTTTTCTACTTTTCAGCAAAATATGTGAAAATATCACACATAACATAAACAATTCTTAGTTCACTAATAACTGGTTTTGGTGGAAGTCATAAAACGCTGTGGGGAAGAAACTGATCTATGATTTAGTATCAAAATCTTTAAGATCCCTAGAGTGTCTTATTGCTTCATTATTTTTAATTGCTGGGATTGATTAAACAGGGATTAGAAAACATAGTGAGGCAGTTATTTTCTTTCATTTACGAATTAGAATACTTCCTCTTGATCCTATTTTTAGGATCTTTCATGTATCTTTTGTTTTCAAAAGCACCCAAGGGATGATGTCATGCTGCTATAATCCTTTTGAGTCTAAATGAAAATAAAACTATGAAACCATATTTATATGATTTTAAATATTTGTGAACAAATGGCTAGACTTGTAAAATCTTGATTTCAGAAGATCCAACATTAATGGAATATGAATGAGTACCTCAATACCTCTTTGTGTCTGAACACAATGAAGTAAAAATAGTACAACATGCATTTTGCTAACACTGTAACTATGGTTTTTGGACTAAAGCAAATGTAACCTGTGTCCTTGGTTTCTCAGGCCAACAGGGAAAATCTCTTGAAAGCTTTAATTACAATTTTTCCATGAATAAATGCCAAAGCAGTAGAGAATTACATGACATTTGATGAATTTTTCAAATTGTTCAATTTCAAGAATTGCTTATTATCTCATCTAAATTTATGATTACATCCATGTAATCTATACTTAGTGGCATCCAAGGCCTGCCATGGAGCAAGTAGGGAAAAAGTTTAATCCAAACAGTACCCTCCGTGGAGGAGGTGCCTGGGTTTGGGTGGGAGGAGGGAGTCACCTTCCCAGGGGCACTGCAAGAAGCTGTTTTACACTTACTGACCACAGGTAGGAAATTGTTTTAGAAAAACAAAATTACTCTGTTCCTGCAGAGGAAATATTCTTTAGTGTCTCTCACCCAGTAGCCAAAGTTGGGAACACACGGATGAAAGGACAAAGACCAGAAATAAAGAAAGAAAAGCAGCAGCAGTAACAGCATTTCCTATTTTCAGTGTAGAAGAAAGGAAAACCTTTGCACCTTGGCAATGTGAACAGTTTAGAAACCAGGCAGAACCACCAATGGTGCTAAAGAACTCATTGAGATTAGAACAATAACATTTTCAACATCCCTAGGAGGAAGTGTGGTGGTTGCTTCTCTGACTGTGCAGTTTGTGTAGAACACAAAGGTGGAGTTGAACAAGGCTGAAATTAGGCATTGGCCTGGTGCGGGGCCAAGTCTGCATGCAGACGGCACCTTTTGCTAATCCACACAGGTGCTTTGTGGACTAGCAGAGCCTTGGGAGGAATAAAACATAAAAGCAAGAACTACACTGGTGCTATGCAAATAATCCTTCTAATAAGCTGCGTGTGTTGTGTTTGGTTGATTATAACCTGCTATGTGTAGGTAGTTTGTCCATTGGGTTGTTTTGTTTCTTCTCTACTAACTCTCTCATTTTAAACTTCTAATTAAAAAAAAAAAAGCCTCGGATTTGGGTATGCCAACATGACAATTTTTTAGCTGCTACAATCTATCTAC
>NW_007726283.1:409865-412718 GCF_000696425.1 Galeopterus variegatus | reverse complement strand
TTCTAATAAGCTGCGTGTGTTGTGTTTGGTTGATTATAACCTGCTATGTGTAGGTAGTTTGCCCATTGGGTTGTTTTGTTTCTTCTCTACTAACTCTCTCATTTTAAACTTCTAATTAAAAAACAAAAAGCCTCGGATTTGGGTATGCCAACATGACAATTTTTTAGCTGCTACAATCTATCTACGTTGTAATATAAAATGTATTAAAAAACAATTGGACAAAATTGTCACTAACGTAAAGAATTCAGTGGTGTTACCTGGTTTAGAAAGGTACTTCCTATTAAGGAATCTTTTTTTATTAGGCAAATGATGAAAACTGGAGCACTGAGTTGCCTTTGATGATTTCTGGTAGTTGCTGAAATTTTTGTAATGTTTCCAGGGGCAAGAAACTAGTATTTCTAATAATGATGACTGTGAGCATTGAATTCTCAGATACACACGAAAGAAAATGTTTATCTTCAATTATCCACAGGATCTGAAGAGTACTCTTTGGCTTCCAACTACAAGCTCCCCAATGACGGAAGAGGGAATTGCTTCTATTTCTCTAAATGTGCTTTGCCTTCTCTTCTTCTTTGCCTTTGCCTACACTATTTCCTTCACCAGGAACAATCATTCTCAGCCCCGGCTGCACATTAAAATCACCCAGGGAGTTTTTAAAACTCCCAGTACCCAGGCCATAATCCATACCAATTAAATCAGACTCTGGAAAGGGGACCCAGAAACTAATGGTTTTAAAATTCTGCAGGAGATTACGATAAACAGCCAAGGTTAAAACCTTCTGGCCTATAATGCTACCTTATTCTTTCTCTTGAATAACTCCTAACCATGCTGTGAGTATTAGCTCAGGTGTCCTCTGCTGGGTTAGGCGCCCTTTTTCTGTGCTCCTGCAGCATCGAATGCTGACACTGTCAGGTCCTTATTCCACTCCATGTTGTTTGCTTCTCTCTTTGCCCAACCAGACTGAAACTCATAAGGGCAGGGGTCAGACCATATCTTCTTCTTTGTAGAAGAGAGCCTGATTCATACGAGTAGCAGATATTATTTTATACAAAATGTCTTAGGGAATAATCAAATGCCTAACATTTTAGGAAATAGAAGCAGCAGAAAGCAACTCCATGAACAGGGAACATTGACATTCTAATTGTTCATTCATTAAGTCTGTAGGGAGCATGATTTTGTGCCAGACAGTAGAGCCATGAAGTCAAATAAGAGAAAATCCCTGTGCTAAAGTTATTTTCACTCTAATCTAGGAGAGAGATGAGTCACCCCATAATCACATACAGTGTAATGGGTGCTATAAGGAGTTATGACCACTGTCAGGAAGTACAGGAAGTAGCCTGGGATGGGGTGGGGGTGGAACACATTGTCTGGAAAAGTGTCCAAGAGGAGGTGACACTTGATCTGCACACTGGAACATGAATAGGAGTTGATCTGGTGGATAACAAGTGGATTTCCAAGTGGAGCAAACACCAAAGCACATGGGGGCATTTCATAGTCAGTGTGGGATTCCACAGTGAGTTCAGTATAGTTCAAATGAAAGGCACATGAAAGCCTGTAGTGGGAGGTGATGCTTAAGTCATAGGTGCAGATCTTAACTCAAGACATGAGGGCAGGCAGACTGTGAAGTAGAACAAAAACCAAAAAAAGTGAGGATTTCAAGTGAAGCCAAGGTCAAGGGTTTATTGATTATGGGTTCATTGATAACCAGAGCCAGAAAGATTCAGCAGACTGTGAAGTAGAACAAAAACCAAAAAAAGTGAGGATTTCAAATGAAGCCAAGGTCAAGGGTTTATTGATTATGGGTTCATTGATAACCAGAGCCAGAAAGATTCTATGGTTTATTGCTGTGTGTATCGATGGGTATGCAGAGGCAGGGAGAGGAGCAGATTATAGAGGATGGACAATGAAATGAAGTGGAAACAAAAAACATGTATAAGTAACATTTTCAGTAAGTGTAGTTGTGAAGGCACAAAGAGAGATCGTTCCATAGCTGGAAGGGATTATGAGAGCCACAGAATGATTCACTTGTTTGTTGTTTGCTTTTTACAAAGAGAGACCTGACCATGTTTACGTATCTATGGGAAAGAACCAGGAAAGGGGGACTTTTAACAGGTGGGCAACAAAGAGAGACATGCCTGTAAGGGCAGTTAGGTACCTGGAAGAGGCAGGTGTCAGCAGGCAGCATCTTGATGGACGCCATTAAAATGTAAATTCCTTGGTTTACAATAGTGGCTGATTATCACATTGCAAAAATACTTTACTCATGACAAGTAATTACAGTGTTCTTTCTTTCTCTTATCTCACTTTGTAAGATTTCCTTGAGTTTTGACACCACTAGGACCCTTAAATGTAAATCAGTAGTCCAGTCAATGTGAAAGATAGCTTTTAACCTGATTATAATGGATTTTGGAGTTAAGGAGTTGTCAGAAATTGGACTAGTTTGAAATGAGTGTAAAAAAACCCTTTGAAATATTACATTTCTGACTATGAGAAATTTAATGGGTTTTTAATCCGATGATTGTGTTCGCCTATATTTTTAATTGTGGTCTTTATAAATTCCACTTTCACACATAATGCTATAGTAAATAGTGTCTATTTTAGGGTCAGAACTTGATGCATATAAGCAGAGGCTTTTTCAATAGAAATAATAATGCAATTTTTGTATATTCTTTCATTTTTAGGTAACATTATTAAACTTCATGATAACTTCTGAGGGAATGCAAGATCAGCTTCTGGGAATCGTGGTGGCACGAGAAAGGCCGGACCTTGAAGAAGAAAAGCAAGCCTTGATATTACAAGGAGCTGAAAACAAAAGGTTTTAAATGTCATCAAACACAGAATTATTCTTATTTG
>NW_007726283.1:404254-408443 GCF_000696425.1 Galeopterus variegatus | reverse complement strand
GAAGGCAATATATTAGAAGATGAAACTGCTATTAAGATATTATCTTCCTCCAAAGCTTTGGCTAATGAGATTTCTCAAAAGCAAGAAGTAGCTGAAGAGACAGAGAGAAAGATTGACACCACCCGCCTGGGCTATCGGCCTATTGCCATCCATTCCTCCATCCTGTTTTTTTCTATTGCTGATCTAGCCAACATTGAGCCTATGTATCAATATTCTCTGACCTGGTTTATTAACCTTTTCATCCTCTCTATTGAACATTCAGAGAAATCAGAAATTTTAGCAAAAAGGTATGTAAAGGAAACACTAATTAATACTAATTAATGTGTGAAAATTAGAGAGTAATTTGTGGCTTTCATTGTGTTTCAGAAGGGTGTGAGCATTATAGCCACTTCCCTAAAATGAATCTGATTAATCATTGTACCAGAAATATATTTGGGAATTAGAGATTAAACAGATGTGTCCAAATTCAGCCTGCCACAAAATTGTTTACAGAGATATGAGGTGATAATGCAATTCTAGAAAAAGAAAACATTTACTTCATTTCTCATTTGCAAAATATACTGACGACTGGAGGTATGGAAAGAGTAGTTAATACTCCCCAAATATATGACTCCTACTTTCTAGGAGCTTGCATTCCCAAAGTTGCAAATAAACATTTTGATATACACATATCAAGTTGATATACAAAATTTGTAAAGTNTTACAAGGAGCTGAAAACAAAAGGTTTTAAATGTCATCAAACACAGAATTATTCTTATTTGCTTTGAGATCACTTAGAATGAAAATATACCTTAAAGATCTATTTTGTTACATTTAATAGGTACACTGGATGAGAAAATTTAAGAGGAAAATGTAAGGATTTTTGATGCCTCTCTGTTAATTTAGACAATTGCATTACTGAGGATAGTTTTACATGCAAGTTTTTCAGCACTGGAGGAATTAAAAAGACTGCCACAAATCAAGGCAATGTATTTTCAACTGTCCCACAAAATTTCAGCTTAAAAGTTTTAGTATTCAACATGTAACTGAGGTTACCTGTTTTCACTGGAGCATGGTGTGAATATGTTGCATCCCACTTTCTGCTCATAATATCTATATCGCAAGTAAAAAAGGTAAAGCTCTATAAGTCATGTAAAATTTCAAAAAATAAATGGAGTGATACTTTCCATTCACTCCAAGCTGAGATACTTGATGGCAGAGTAGATTGGCTTGCCATATTTCTCTTTAGTTCACATAAATGATCATTAGAAAGGGAACTGGAGCAGAAAGGCCCATCTTTGTGACATTTTGCAAGATAAGAAATTAATTATACAACATCACCATTATGGATATTTGTCATAAAGTGATGCCTTTCTTTAGGTCGCAAGCTCTTTGTTTCTTATAAAAGAAGGTATACGTGAAATGATTTTAAATGATTTCTTNCAGATGTGTCCAAATTCAGCCTGCCACAAAATTGTTTACAGAGATATGAGGTGATAATGCAATTCTAGAAAAAGAAAACATTTACTTCATTTCTCATTTGCAAAATATACTGACGACTGGAGGTATGGAAAGAGTAGTTAATACTCCCCAAATATATGACTCCTACTTTCTAGGAGCTTGCATTCCCAAAGTTGCAAATAAACATTTTGATATACACATATCAAGTTGATATACAAAATTTGTAAAGTACCTGGGTGAAAAAACCCACATACAAAATTTGTAAAGTACCTAAGGGAAAAAAACCCAAATCTTGTCATAATATTTATGGTAATCAGAGCTGCTTTTGTGTTATTCTTATTAACATAAAATACCTTATTTTACTGGTGGCTAGTACAATAAGTAGTGGAATTAAGATCTACCTTAATAGTAAATCTATGAGAGATTAGGATTTCATTTGATTTGTTATCAGTGAGAGAATTTTTAGTTTGGTATTAAAACATGTTTTTAATAAAGTCTAATATGAAATTTTTGAACAAAGAAATTAATTAGTTGTAGTCTTTGCCTTTTATAATCTTCTTGATCAATACAAATATAGATACTTCAGTTTCTTGACTGTTCATACGCACAAAAGAAACTCAATTTGATATTTATCATTCATAGTTAAGAATTATTTTTTTTTAGAAATCCAAAATTCTAATCTCACTGAAATCTTAGTTGAATTCCTTTCATTTACGATGGTAGATGTCTAAAATTTTGAATATTCTTAGACTGAGCAATTTTTTTATTAGTATCATTCATTATTTTACATGCTTGAATATGAGACTAATAAAGATGTAAGCCTGACACTTTTGGCTTGGTGAAAAAAATTTCAGATGCCTACCCCTGAGAAAGAAAAGAGTGGGAGGGAGGGGGTTATTTCTGGGGAAGAAATGCATGATAATACAGGCTAAAGTTCATTTTTATATGATGATATTTAAAAATGTTTAGGTTATTTCTCTATTTCTTCCAATTTTTGAAATTCTCAAGTTTAGCAAGGATTACTGAAATAAAGAGAACAAAATTTTAAGTGATCTTTCTTAGAAATAATTTCCAGCCATTTACAAGGAAGTTACTGAGGTTAGGCTCTTACCTTGAGACAGAAACTTGCAGGTGGGGTGCTATCTCCCTTGTTGTTTGCAATTCATAAAGCTGACAAAGGCCTCACTAGTTCTCAAAAGGATTGGTATTCATTTCAAAGAGAGGAGAGAAGGGGAATCTCTCTTCTTATTTTCAACAGGGAAAATCAAACCTCTGATTTTTAATCTTTATTTGTCCTAACAATGTACCACAAAGTATTTATTTGTTCTACTGTTGAGGACATTTGGGTAGTTTCCAGTTGGGGGCTATTATGTAATAAAAACATTTTTAAAAATTTTATTTCAATGATAATTTAATTTTTTATGTGATAATTAAGTGAAAACGCTTAAAGTGTTATATTTATGTTAAGATTTATTATGAATACAGATCACACTGAAACAGAGTAAGGCTAGGCCTGTGAACCAAACTGACTCCATTTTCCCTGCAGAGGACACTGTTACTTTTCCACTCCTCAGTCATGAGACTTCTCAGGGCAAATAATTACCCCGGGGGCTGCTCTGACAAAATAGACTGAGATAAGAGAGGAAATAGACCCTCCCAAGGCTTGTTTACTATAATTGTAAAAGTTACAGATTAACCTTAAGACCCCTTTAGGAATTCCCACCTGGGCACAAAGCATCAAGGTGACTGCTACAATGACCCTCCTGGGGTGACAATGATGAACACCACTGCCTACTGAGCATGCACCCATGATGCAACCAGGAAGAACAGAACGGACCGCCTTGAGTGACGCTGGCCTGCCACCCCTTAACTCCTTTCCCTATAAAAGACCCTGAACAGCTCCCCTCGGGGGGACAGCTTTACTGTCGCTACCCCCCTTATGCATAAGTCTATCTCCTCTTTTAATAAAGCGTTGCTTGCTTTACTGTTGGGTACATTGTTCATTTCTATGACTTTGGAATTTGAGAGCCTAATTTAATCATTGGCAAAAATTGGAAAGCTTTGGGCACCAGAGAGGATTCTAGCTGCAAGAGGCAAGTGGCCACTGGGACTGTTTTGCTCCCATGTCTCTGCTGCTGGTAGATCTCTCCTGGAGTCTCTGGCCTAAATTCTGACAAGGCAATGCTTTATTCTCTCTATCTTTCTCTGATTTTCCGAGCCCTCTTCTGTATGGTTGGATCGTATCCATTCCTGTATAGGTGCACCCTGGAGGGCTCCTGGCTATGCTTTGTTTTTCTGATTTAAATCTAGTCGATACTTTTCTTCTTTATGCTGAAAACAGTGGGGAGAACTACTTTTATCAATTACTGTTAATGGAATAGGTTGGCCACGCTGATTAGGACTAGGCTAAACCAGACCCCACTGCTACTCTTTTCTCTTTGTTTGTTTGCTTGGTTAGACATTTAGTTGAGTACCGGTAATCTGAATAAACCTTTCTATCCTTGCAACAACTTTTGGACTTTCAGGTCATTTGTTTAATGCAAGAGGGCAAGCCGAGCCTGGTCTGTCAGTAAAAACACATGTTAGCACTTACTAGAAAGCCGTCAGTTGGAAATGCTGTGATGATTCATATTTCCATGTTTTGTCTCTGTGGCAAATAAAAATGTTTGCCAAGTTTTGTGATTTCTTCAGCTTTTATGGATTTATGAACAGAGTAGCACAGGACTGTATTTAATTTAATAAAGGAGCA
>NW_007726283.1:399953-403708 GCF_000696425.1 Galeopterus variegatus | reverse complement strand
TAGGCTAAACCAGACCCCACTGCTACTCTTTTCTCTTTGTTTGTTTGCTTGGTTAGACATTTAGTTGAGTACCGGTAATCTGAATAAACCTTCCTATCCTTGCAACAACTTTTGGACTTTCAGGTCATTTGTTTAATGCAAGAGGGCAAGCCAAGCCTGGTCTGTCAGTAAAAACACATGTTAGCACTTACTAGAAAGCCGTTAGTTGGAAATGCTGTGATGATTCATATTTCCATGTTTTGTCTCTGTGGCAAATAAAAATGTTTGCCAAGTTTTGTGATTTCTCCAGCTTTTATGGATTTATGAACAGAGTAGCACAGGACTGTATTTAATTTAATAAAGGAGCATTTAATTTAAGTTCGTTCATTTAATATATTATATAAAACATTTCGAAGTACTTATGAAGAGGTTAAATTTTACCCCCAGAAATGATCTGTAGTTAAACATAGTCCACAAACCTTTTAATGTAAGAAATGAATATACCATGTTCTGACTTTTTTCCAGGAGGAAGATTAGGTTTTTAAAAAAATCAGTCAACGTCCAAATGAAATTCTACTGAAGTGTTTCTACATTGTGTAGCTCACAAATTAGTGCACCCAGTTAATGAGGATCGTTGATTGTTTGGGGGGTAATTGACCTGAAATTTTAATACATCTAGATGGTTTATAATGCATTTTCTTATGAGCATTTTATTTAAAGTATAAAGAAAATTTTTTATTGATTTACTTTTCTTTCTGTTGGCCTTTAGGCTTCAAATTCTCAAGGATCACTTTACTTATTCACTCTACGTGAATGTCTGCCGATCACTCTTTGAAAAGGATAAGCTGCTTTTCTCCTTCTGTCTAACTGTAAATCTACTGATACACGAGCGTGCGGTCAGTACTGTTTTAGTTTGTAAGGAAAAAAACAGCATGATATTAACAGTAGTTCATTCATTTATATTGGAATGTATATTGAAATGTTGTAAATAGTTAAACAATAATTACTAATTATTATGTTACAGTTAAGGCAAGACTGAATTTCAGAGGTGAAATATAAATTAAGCACAGAGTTCATTATGTTACTATTAAACTTTTATGTTTTAAAATAAATTCATTTCTATTAGAATCTTATACAAGTTTGCATATAATTTACTAAATATATTGATATACTTAAACCAGGTAATAGTGTAAATAGTAGTATTTTTAAGAACTTGTGCAAGCTAGTCAAATCTAACCATTTGGGCTTAACAATACCTTACATCAATTACTGCTGTCTTTTAAATCTGTTCATTTGAAATATAGGAAGCACTTTAAGATTGGAAGAGAGGTGTTGTGTGAAATCACTATTTTATACACTTAAGTGTTTAAGATTTGATTTTATATAATGATGTATTGGTTGAATTCTGAAGTAGTAAAGGCTTTATTCTTGCATTTCTTATGAGAATTTCATAGCAATAACTCGTTATGTTTTATGAAAAATAGTTGAAAAGATGGCAGATTGATGGCTTTCTGTCTTTCTCCAATTTCTAGAGCCAATAGGACTCCAAGCAGTTATTTTAGACAACACATATTCAAATAGAATATATTCAGATATTTATGCTTGAATTAGTAAATCTGGAGTGAAATTATCAGAAAGTAGCTATTTAAAGTGGAACTATTTTGAAAACGGCTACTAATGGATACATTGGTTTCTTACAAATAAGTACTGAGCTATTATCAGTAAGCTGTAGAATTTCATAGGGATCATATGCAAAACTTGAAAGTCAACAGTCAACTTTTTCAAAATGATTGTAAATTTACTAGTTTATGATGAACTCGTTTCTGACTTTTCGTACTGCCTTGTTTTCCGAAGATTAATGTGGCTGAATGGAGATTTCTGCTAACTGGTGGCATTGGACTGGATAATCCTCATGCCAATCCTTGTACATGGCTTCCTCAAAAATCCTGGGATGAAATATGCCGATTAGATGATCTGCATTCCTTCAAAACCATTCGTAAGGAGTTTATGCACCTAAAAGACGGATGGAAAAAAGTATATGATAGTTTGGTATGTTTTAACCTCTTGCTTATTCCAAAGCTTTTAAATGGAGAAAATAATGTTGAATAACTAATCTTCATCTTTGTATAAAAGTAAGATTTAAATAAGGTTTAAAGACCTGGTCAGATGTCAATATACAAGTTTCAACTCATATTATCTATACCTTCAAAGTCAGTGGTTTTATCTGAACTTCCGTTCAAACTACTTGAAATGTGTAGAGATGCAAAAAAGCTGCATGGTCCTTAAAAATATTCTTATGGAATTTCCATGCCAGGTTTTTATTCATTATCAATTTAGATTTTGGCAATCACAATAGCAGCCTTGAAATGTGTAGAGATGCAAAAAAGCTGCATGGTCCTTAAAAATATTCTTGTGGAATTTCCATGCCAGGTTTTTATTCATTATCAATTTAGATTTTGGCAATCACAATAGCAGATAAGTTAAAATTTTGCAAAAACAGCTGTTTAGATTTTCTGAGTGAAAGATATAAGCTAACAAATGTTTTTGTCATTTGAGGAAAGGAAAAAGCTAGTAGTTCTAAAACAATTTTCATGAAACCTTGTCTTGCTAACTGGCGGCTCTTATAATTAACACATACCATAATACTCACAGTTTCCCTTCTGGAATATATAGCAATTGTTGCCTTCCTTAGATTTTTCTTTAGCACAAGGGCTAATATTTTTCCAATTCCAAGTTAATCTTTTCTATTTTGTTGTTTCTACTCTCTTGACTTGCTGCTTTCCTTGGGATTAATATGCAAGAAGAGCTCTGTCTGGGGGAGGTTGGAGAAGGAGAGAAAGACCTAGATATGTGGAAGGCATTTTTTTATTTAGTTAATCTGTATTTTGTCTGGTTACCAATTTTTTGCATATTCATAATAGTGAGATTGTGTCAACACATGAAGTCAAATATTTGGATTCTCTTTTGGATTTCTTTTGGGATCTCTTTTGGATTTCTCCTTGGTAATGGATCTCTTTTAGATTTCTCCTTGGTAGTAAAAAAAAGTTTCCTAGAGACATATGTTTTTGTGAGTACTTCCTTCTAATGTAACTCTGCAATTTTATTCACTATACTGAAGCATGGAGACTTCTGATTTGAGTTACCACACAGCTTTCCGTGAAGTTTCAAAGGTACACGTCTTTTTTTTCAAGGACATCCATCTTCCTGGGATCTTGATGCATCTCTTCTTGTACATTTTTTTTTTTTCCCTTTTTGTCTTTTTTACTGGCCGGTAACGGGGTCGCAACCCTCGGTGTCGTGCCCGTACCGGGGACCGGCAACGGGATCACAACCCTCAGTGTTGCGCCCGCACCGCGCTCAGCCAGTGAGCGGGAACTGGTCACCACATGGGATCCGAACCCTCGGCGGGAGTGCTGCCGTGCTCTCAAGCAGCTCACTCTCCAGTGCGCCACCGGGCCGGCCCTCTTCTTGTACATTTTTAATAGCTCTTTCTCTATTGGCTTCTTGGCTTACATGCATTCTCATATCTCCCTTTATAAGAAAAGATACAAAAAAAATAGGTTGAAAAATAAATAAGAGTAAATTTCAGTACAGTGCCCTTCCTACTTCTTTTATAATAGATAGTTATTTTTATAAATGGATAATGAGAATAGTGTGTAGGTTTTTAAGAATGTCTTGGTTTGGAGAAATAATGGAAAAATAGCCCCATATGCACATTTATTTTTTTCATAGTATAGATCATTTTGTCTGTTGATTAGTGTTTATATTGACATTAA
>NW_007726283.1:386106-399041 GCF_000696425.1 Galeopterus variegatus | reverse complement strand
TAGCTCTTTCTCTATTGGCTTCTTGGCTTACATGCATTCTCATATCTCCCTTTATAAGAAAAGATACAAAAAAAAAAATAGTTTGAAAAATAAATGAGTAAATTTCAGTACAGTGCCCTTCCTACTTCTTTTATAATAGATAGTTATTTTTATAAATGGATAATGAGAATAGTGTGTAGGTTTTTAAGAATGTCTTGGTTTGGAGAAATAATGGAAAAATAGCCCCATATGCACATTTATTTTTTTCATAGTATAGATCATTTTGTCTGTTGATTAGTGTTTATATTGACATTAATCTGCTTAGTTCATGTCCTAGTTTTGATTCCTTTAAGGTGTTTTAAATTTTCTTCTCATTACTTATTTTATAACTTTGCCCCAACTTTACACCAAATGATAAAATTTACTCAAGCATCTTGATTTTATTTAGTTATATGTTTTCTATAAAAACTGGTTTATTAGTCAAGATACTCTTCTCTTTGGAGATAATCCCCAAAATAACATTGAATTATATACATTGTGATTGTAGGAACCACACCATGAGGCTTTCCCTGAAGACTGGGAAGATAAAGCAAATGAATTTCAAAGGATGCTTATCATTCGTTGCTTGAGGCCAGACAAGGTAACTGTGAGCTTTGAAAGCAGCTCAGTGGTTCCAGTCTCTCTCTGCACAATGCTGCCAAATGTGCACTTCCTCATGTAATCACAGGGGAGGCAGGGGAGCCTGCCAGAGATAACCCCACTTCCTTCTATTGCAGCCATTTTTCAAAAAGTCTGTGGATTTATTAAAACCATTCTAAATTAGCAACTAACCAGATTATAGTTTTATTTATTTTATGATTCTTCATTTTAATTTATGGTTCCCATTCCTCACAATCTACTCCCTTTAGATGGTGTAGTCTCATTTTTATTCTGCTTACTTTGGTGAGTTTAGTCAGTGGTGTTAACATCAAGCTGATATACTAGAAATCTCTGGACTCCTCAGATGCTATCCTTATAGTGCATAGTGCTTTACTGGCCTTTGGAAAGAAAGTAGAATATTGGTTTTTTTTTGTTTTTTTTCTCTTTTTGTCTTTTTTCGTGATCGGTAACGGGATCGCAACCCTCAGTGTCGCGCCCGTACCGCGACCGGCAACGGGATCGCAACCTTCAGTGTCACGCATGCACCGCGCTCAACCAGTGAGCGGACCGGTCTCTATGTGGGATACGAACCCTCAGCGGGAGCGCCGCCACACTCCCAAGTGCCGCAATCTACCGAGTGCGCCACCGGCCGGCCCAGAATATTGTTTTTAAGACGTTCATCATTGTTAATGACAAAGGGAAATACCAATATTGTTACATCTAACTTCTTTAAATAATGAATTACGTAGCCAATGAATGAGCAGACTGGTCATGCCAGCAAATTTCAATACTTATCAGCATCCTCATTTGTATTATATACTATTAAAAACATTGACCTAAGTGTATTGATTTATATCCACAGAGATATCAATGTACTCTGAAAAATATAGATACCAGAGTATTTCAAAAAGTTCATAGAAAAATGGAATTGAAAGATAATATGAATCTTTCCATGAACTTTTTGAAAACCCCCATGTTATGTATGTTGGTGGAAAATTGAGAATATATCCCGATTGTCTATTATTACTACTCAGAAGTTTTATGTAATTGTTTCAAAACTTATTGTATTCACAATTTAGTTACTCAAGAATATAACATGATACCTTTATTTTAACCAAAAAAAAAAAGGCACAATTTAGAAGGTAATAGCAGTATATTAAAAAAAGGTTTTTTTTTATACACATCAGTGATACTATGGGGTAGAGGTATTTTTTCCTCTATGAGTTGTAGTCTGTGCAAGGAACACATGGAATTCTTGCATGATGTGGCAGCCTATTCTTAGCTTGGGCCCAAGTATCCATTAAGCATAGTAGGCACTGGGGTCTAGGGCCCGTGATACTTTTAGAGATCTGTGAACATGTTCGAATTTCTTTTAAAATCAGAACAATATAATCCAACCTGAGTTATGTTTGTTTTTATTCCAAAACAATTTTAAAATATAATTTTTAATATTTTTCATGGAGGAAGGAGCCCAGTAAGTGCCTGAGGCCCACGAAAGTCGTTTGCTGCCCGGCTGCTGGAAGCACCACAGTGGGTTAGTGTTCATGACAAACCTGACGAAACATCCTCCTCTTTGGTAGCACTTTTAAAAAGTAAATCTCCATTAAAAATTCAGTGTTAAGCCTCAGAAGTTTTCATTTCAAGTATTCAGGATGGGAGAACATGAAATGCTTTAAACTCTTGCTTAACATGGCTTTCTCCTTTGACACCTTTTATTAAAATTTTCAGTTTTCCACGTTGTTCTCTAAGCTCCATAAAGGCTATTATACTTAAATGGCTGTGCAGGGACCACTGACCCTCCCCTCTCAATATCTGAAAAACAAAGAAGTTTCTCTTCACGTTTTATATTAAGTTTAATTAAAAGTGATTAATGAGCTCTTTCCTAATTGCAGCAGTTTCATCTGCAAATATCTTTTCCCCAGTTTTATGTTTTTAAAAATTTGATGCTTTCATCTGAAAACACAGTGAGTTATCAAATAGATAAAATATTACTTTCCACATTCATTCCCTCTTTAAACTATATTGAAGAGATGTGAAGAGATATTTTCAAGCTGAGGAGGGGTGTTTTTTNTCTTTAAACTATATTGAAGAGATGTGAAGAGATATTTTCAAGCTGAGGAGGGGTGTTTTTTTGTTTGTTTTTTGAAGTTTTTGTTTGTATGTTTTTTGTTTGTTTGACTTTAAATCAGTGGAGATTAAACGTATGGTTTCATAACTCTCTCCGCTACTCTGCCCAATAATCTGCGCCCTGTCTTGAAACTTTTTTTGCATATATTCACAAATCTCCTCTAGAGTTTTCCCTGGATAGGTGGACAAGTGTGTAGATAATGCTAGTCACCAATATTTCTGGTTCTCCTTTCCTTTTAATTGCCAGTGTGAGATACTCCAAGGCACCCTCCCTGCCATCAAAGTTGTGGAATCGTGTGTTGATATTTAGGTGCCATAATTGGGCTTGATTGCTGAGCCAACACATGGAAAGTTAGTTGCTTGCACACCCAGATGACTTTGCAGGGACGAGAAATAAGCTTTCATTGTGTTAAAAGCCACTGCAATTTGAAAATTGTTTGCTACTACAGCTAAGCTCAGTCTATCCTACGTGATATAATTAGCTAGTTTCCATTATCTATACCAGCACACCCATATACTTAATATAAAAATAATTAGTGTGCCATTATATGATTCAGCAAGTTCAACTCCTTTAATCTTACTGAGAACTCGTACTCCAATTTCTAGAAGTGAATTGATGATTTTGGAATCTAGATATTATGAAATGATACATGTCTATTTTGCTTTTAAAAGAGTGGTTCTCCAAAGTAGAATGGCATTAGCACACCAGGGGATAAACGGTGCTATATGGGTCTAATACTTGAGCTAGTACTCTACAGATTCTATTTCTTTGCCATAGCTNTAATTAGCTAGTTTCCATTATCTATACCAGCACACCCATATACTTAATATAAAAATAATTATTAGTGTGCCATTATATGATTCAGCAAGTTCAACTCCTTTACTCTTACTGAGAACTCGTACTCCAATTTCTAGAAGTGAATTGATGATTTTGGAATCTAGATATTATGAAATGATACATGTTTATTTTGCTTTTAAAAGAGTGGTTCTCCAAAGTAGAATGGCATTAGCACACCAGGGGATAAACAGTGCTATATGGGTCTAATACTTGAGCTAGTACTCTACAGATTCTATTTCTTTGCCATAGCTAAGACAAGAGATAATCTGCATCTTCACCAGGAAATCAGCAGTTGATTGATCTCTATCTTACAATATACTTTGTCAGTGCAATTTGGAGAGGGGTCTCTTTTCTATCCCCCTCCTACCAAAACCAACCCCACAGTGGTAAGAAGCCACGTGCCAGGCTCTCTAATTCTCCAGTTTGGAAAAATGTGAAAGATTCTTACTAAATCACCAGTAGGAAAAATCAGATGTGCTTGCACTTTCCTGTAGAATTTAATAGCTTATGGGGTTTTATTGACAAAAGAAATGTATCAGATGAATAAATACTGAGGTGTGGAATGTTTTGAGTCCATTTACAAAATGAAGAGCTTCTGGCCACAATTCTATCCTTCTGAACTGTAAACAAAAAACAAATTAATCAGCTTTCAATAAGAAACTTGTCAAATATAAGTGAATATGTTTCTCTGACCTCAGATAAATCCTATAGAAATTTGCAGTAAATAGAAAAACATACATAGAAGACGACAGACTTCTTTCCTGCCTTTGGGAAAACGGTTGTCCAAATTAGTCTGTAATTTTTGTTACTGACAGATTTCATTTTACAAACCTAATGCTGGCATAATCAGATTGCAGAAGCAGACCCAATTCTATTATATTGCCTTGCAAACTGAATAGCTGGCACAGCTTCATCTTCCTCGGCAGTCACAGTTCAGGTCTTGGGAGCAATCAAAGTTTTGTTCAGCTTGAACATGAGAAGCAGAAACCTGCAATTTGTCTCTGCTCACTCTTAGGTGAGACCCCCTGACTTGAGCCTCCAGCTCTACCAGACGGAAGATTTACTTCACCCGCCAGCCCTGTCTGCCTGCCCAGCTCCAGCCACCCAGAGAAGTGGGGCCTTCTAACTCTGACTTTGTTTACAAAATTAAAATTCAGTGAAAAGTTAGCCTTGGGAAGAAAGATGTTAAGAAAAAGTGTTTTGTTCTCTTTTATTAGTTGGCATTTTTTTAATCTAGCGAGGAAAGATCAGCTATGGGAAAAGAATAACAGAGAAGGACAAAGGACAAGGCCTAGGGCAGGCGCTGAGGATACTTTTAGTTTTCCTGCAATAAGCTTGATGTTTGGGACCATTCAACATATCTGAAACGTGAAATAATTTCTCTAGAAAAGAGACTTTATGTACAGGTGAATTTATTATTCTGTGATTTTTTTGTTTAGAATTTCTATAATTAGAACCCCACCCTCACAAAAGCAGGCATTCTGAGTTTTTTATTCATTTATCCATTTAGTAGATATTTATTGTTCATGAGCAATATATAATTTATCTTGTTAGACAGGTCCTTCCTATCACGACAGTCACAAATGTGTCATTATTCATACCTTTTCCATGTTTGAATGAATCTAAAGAAATATTGGGGGAGGATTAAGAAATCTAACTTAAATCCAGATATTCCTCCACTGGCTCTCATCTCCCCAAGCTAATACCCTCAGTCACACACACACTCACACACACACCAGGACTGACACTTTTTTAAAGGCATTGTGACATGTCAATGATTTTTACTTACAAACCTTGTGTAAATATATGTTCCAGAGAATACCCGAGTGAATTTTGGAAATACTTGTAACTTTTTCCAGAGGAGACTATCTTTTTGAGATACTTGACACCGACAAATGACTCCTGCAGTTTGCTCCATGCTGAGAAAAGTTGCAGGCTGGTGTAATTGCCAACCTAATTTGGAGCGTTATGTGTACACACAATTCCATCCTTGCATATGAGCAAGTATTCAGTTGGAGTAATTCTGGGGATTTCAAAAATTCTCTCCGTTACTCATTTTCCTGAGTTATTCCTTAATCCCTTCTAAAGTTGCTATGCCTTGATAGCCTCTGATCTACTAGGATTTTTATTTTAAACTAAGATAGTACTCACAATGTTCTGTGAAGGGGTTATCAATTAATTTTCAACAGTTTGAGATTAAGAAATGGACAGCAAGTACTTATTACTTAAATTTTTGTGCATGTATCTATTTCAGAGCAGGAGAAAAGTACATTTGGTAGTTAGTATTAGGAGACAAATTGAAGTTAGGTAATTAAACAAATTGTGTATATAATGTCCACATGTACGTTTGTAGCTGCTGTTTATTATAGAAGTGAATATAAATTTCAATCAAGGCAAGTGGATGAGATGAAAGATATGTATTTATTACTCTAAAATAGACATTTTAAGGAAGTTAATTTAGTATCTCAATACTTTAGCATGATATTGTTAATTCAGCTTGGTTGTCTTGTATGCAAAGAAGAAAATTCAACTTAGAGCAGAGCAAGAAAGGCCTAAAAACGCTTTCAAGGGATCAAGTGCTCTATTAGTCAAATGCAAATACAGGGGCTCTATTTCCACTTTACTTTTCAAGGGCTCATATGCAATTCATATAAAGTCAAGAAGGAGACATTATCAATTGGTTCTTAAGTCCATGCCTCACATTTGACATCAAACAAATGATTTGACTCCTTTATTAAATGTGGCAGAAATCTAAACAATGTTTTTAATTAATGTACTCAGCATAAAACTGAACTATTTTATATTCCTGAAGAAAGATCAATTGATATCTCTGTTTTCACTTATTTAAAACAAGGCTTAAAGTGAAAATCACAAGTAAATCTAGGAACAAGATACAGGAGAAAGTAAAGCCAGGAAAGAAGAATGCACTCCTGTCTCACGTGATTTTCTCTCCTCCTCTTCTGTATTCAAATCTATGTTTCCTTTGGTTATTATGCTCTTCTTTTCCCATATCCAACTATTGTGTGCTCACAAAACAGATTGATGTTGAGCATACCTCAAAATTCTACCGAGCTCCTTAATGAGGGAACCAGCAAAATGAAGAAAGAGCAGGCAGGAACAGAAGAATGTCTGAGATTGGAAAAGGAAGAGATGCTTACACAATCTGTAAACTGGATACAGGGAGACTGGTTTGTTAAAACTACCTTTATCGCTTGCTTAGGTCACACCTGGGTCATAGTTAACTGGCATCATCACCCAGAGATGCCGGGTGTAGACCTTTTGTCAGCAAGAAGTACCAGTGTATCTGAGGCTGCACATCAGCAGTACTGATTAACACAATTCCACTCCCACACCAATGCCTGAAAGGGACCAATTAGCAGAAACCCCAAGCCACAGAGTTCTGCTCTTTCTCAAACAAGCTCTCAGAAAATTCTTGGGCATGCCATCAGAAATTCTACACAACAAAGTTTTGCCTGTTTCTGTTTCACAGAGCTTTTTCTTTTCTTCTTTTCCCCCCAGTTATATCAATTATTTTTTGATGGTGTGGGAAACTTGGTATAACTCACGCTAAAATTTCTATTCTTGAATTGTGGACTTTCATAAGATAATCAGCGTATTAAAACTGCAGTAAAGAGTTAAGATTTCTTTTCTTCTTCACTTTGTCTTGAATATTCATTAAAAGGAAGAAAAATGCCTTTGAATTCTGGTGTCAGTTCCACCCACCTTTTATTATTTAAATAATTTATAATTTTCTTCTCTCTAAAAGGCATTTACATAAACAGTGACACCTTTGACTCTCCACCATAAATGAATACCTAAACTAGTATAGTTAGAGTCCTTTGTTTTAAAACATCTTTAAGTCTGAACTTTTTAAGGTTTTAAGCAGATTTGGAATATTCTCTCAAATATATTTTTTTCCCTTTCTAGGTTATTCCAATGGTACAAGAATTTATAATCAACAAATTGGGGCGCTTGTTCATTGAGCCTCCCCCCTTTGATTTATCCAAGGCATTTGGGGATAGTAACTGCTGTGCACCACTAATTTTCGTGCTCTCTCCTGGAGCGGATCCCATGGCTGCCCTTCTAAAATTTGCTGATGACCAGGTACCTTACAACAGATGAGTTTATCTCATATTATTGTTTTATATGCTTGCTTATAATTTAAATCTGAAAGGATGAAAGGTAAAAACTTGTCACTCAGCCCTTGAAAGTCTTGGGGGTCCAGGGCACAGTCCCAAGAAAATGACACTTAAATGGCAGCACTGACATTAAAATAGCTCCTTATCCAAATTATAAAATGAAAATTTGGATTTCAGGAGCATTTTCTTTTCTTTTTTTGCGGGGAAGGTACTCCGTGATATCATTTGTACCAGTTTATGAGCTTGAGTTCATTTAAAAATATCAAATCCGGGCAACAGCCCCAGCGTGAAACTTCTCTGATCCTGCCCCTCTCCTAGTCTCTAAGGAGACACTTGGACCCTCTTCAACTTTCCAGAACAATTACACATTATAGTCACTTTATCAGATTATGTTCTATTATTGACATCTCTAGGCTTTTATAGTTATCCAAATGAATTCACTATCAATGTTCTTAGGTTATACAGTCTAGAACAAGAAAATAATAGAGCAAAAACAATGAGAGATTCATCTTTCCAAATCAACGTGACCTTGATGACCCTTTGAGCCCTTTGTAGTTCCTCTTTATGTCTCTCCCCACATCATACACTTTGATTATTCCCTGGACCTTGTGTAAGTCCTGCTCAGAGCATTGTCTTCACTTGCTGCCTCCACTTCTCCCAGGAGCAGTAGTACTGTACCCAGCTCTGTCGTGTTTTCTGCTGCTTCTACCTGCTAGTGACAATAAGCCATGTGCATTCAGAGAGGCCCTGAGACCCTCCTCTTCCACTGCTGCCATCACTCAAGGCCTCTTGCAAGGAGGGAGTTTAGTTATAAGGAGGAGATCCAGGAGCCACAGGTGAGTCAGGTTGTAGTAGAACTAAATTGCAGGAAAACATTCCCATAGAATTCTTTAAAGAAACTTTTAAATGGAAATTAGTGGCTAGTTCTTTTCATTATCTTAATTTTATGCAGCAGCCAAATTAACTAAAATATAGTTATCAAAGATCTGGAGAAAATAGGACAAGTTCATCTATCTATTTACAGTTTTCAGCTTTGGATTTTAGAAGTTGCTACAAGACAGCTGGTCCCTTTCATCTCCTCATCTCCTCCTTAAGTTAAAAGTCGGCATCTTCTTCTCTCTTTCTTTTTTTTTTTTCTATTCTTCTATGAACAAGCAAAGACCCTACAGAATTTTTCACTTATTACTGTAATTGTTTCCTACATGAATTGACTTGCTTTTTACTTAAGTGTTTATAGGACTCTTAGTCAATAAGAGTTTTTGAGGGCTGCATATGTTTGGACCTTTTAGGATGCTACATACTTTTAATTTTAATATAGTTAATGTTAACATTTCTTGTTAATTTTAATATAGTTAATTTTAACATTTCTTGTAAATTGATTCTTCTAAAAAATGTGATTTTAAGTAACATTTTTACTATTCTTGTACACAGGGGTATGGGGGATCAAAACTGAGCTCTTTATCTCTTGGTCAAGGCCAAGGTCCCATTGCCATGAGGATGTTAGAAAAAGCTGTCAAGGAAGGAACATGGGTTGTCCTTCAGAATTGTCACCTGGCCACCTCATGGATGCCAACCCTCGAGAAAGTTTGTGAGGTAAAAATGCAAGTTGACATTTATTAGATTTTATTTCCTCAACTCAATCTAATTGGTGACATACATATACCATCCAAGTAACTACATTCCTGTCCTCTAATTTGGAGGGTGGCAGGTTAGTGGCTGCAGTACAGGAGAGATGGGCTCCCATTGAGAACTGCATATGGAGGAACAGAGGAGAGGTCACAGTCAGTCAGAACTTGGCAAATCCCTCTTAATAGGGGCAAGAGCCCATCCAGTGGGTTGGAAATACCCTTAATCCAAAGGAACAGGCTCAAAGATGAAAGTAAACCACAGAGTAGATATAAACCAATTTATTTTTACAACAATGGACCAAAGGCATCAAAGGAGATTGTTTAAGGTGAAATTCATAATAGCCATTCTAAACCAAAAAGCTTCAGAATGTAACTTTTCTTTTTTTTTTTTTTTTTGAGGACGGTAATTTCTTTATTAACTTTTTTCTTAAATAAAATCAATGAAAATACATTACAAAAACTTCACACCCATAGTAGGGTGAAAATAGAATGTTTAGAAACTCCTTTGGGCTCCCCTCATCCAGTCCAACAGAATGTAACTTTTCTTTAGCTTGCTGCTCACCCACTTGGCAAGTTACCCTGACACAGAGGATCAATATGAAACCAAAAGCCTACTACTCCCACCTTCCTTGCAGTGGATCACAGAACTTCCCTATTTTGGTGGGCAGAAATTCCAGGAAAAAACTCCATGTAGCCCAACTGAATAGACAGAAGACCCGGCACTTTATTTTAACAAACATAGAGCCTAAGTGTCTGCTGGAAATTCCCCTGACTCTAGCCCCCTCCTAACTTCTTTTACAGAGTCCCATAGGCTACTAATACTAAGGTATTGATAAGAACTTGCACTGCCCAGCCATCCAGTGGAAACTTTAAGGGACAGATTGTTTTGTTTTTTTCTTTATGCCCCTTATCACCACTTCACTTGACTGTACTTCCCACTAGAATGTAGGAGCCATGAAGACAGTAATTTTGTCTTTGTCTGTTTTGTTCTCTGCTTTATCTCCAGCATCTCGAATAGTGCCTGGCCCATAAAAGGCAATCAATAAATATTCATTGAATTAACGAATGAATATAGCTCCACCACTTGAAACCTTTCAATGGCTTCCTATTGTGTGCACGATGAAGAAGTTCAAATCCCCAACATGACTTACAACACCCTTCCTGATCTGACCTTTTCCTGCCTCTCTAGTTTCATCTCTGGCCACTTTCCATTTTCACTTCTATGCTCCAGCCATGTGAACTTTCACTTTCATTGCTACAGCACACTTTCTCAAGAATATAGGCCATCATAAGAGACATTATTTCTGCTTGCAAAATGATTCTTTCTGTTATTTGCCTTACCAACAGCTCCTCATCCTTCAGGCCTTGTAGTGGAGGTCTTATACTTGTGCCTGTCTCCTTATGGTTACTCTGTCTCCAGCCCATTCTCATCACCTGTTGAACTGCATCATATACCCATCACAGAGTCTTATGAAAGAGAAAAGCTGTCCCTAATGGATTAGAACGTGGCTCAAAGTCCCATTAATCATGTTGCTTAAGTCACTAGAAACAGGGCAGCTGGTGGGAGAAAGAAATGGTGTTTTCACCCACCATATTATTATTAATGAATTTAGACACCACTTATACATCCTTCCTAATTTATCCCCACCCCTTCACCATATAAATGCTCAAATGTTTTTTTACTGATAAGAATTGCAATTTAAAGAAACGTAGATACCACTGACATGGACAATTGGGGGAGGTAGCAGTAGAAACAGGAAGAGGTGGAAAGGCCCATCATAATTATTCCTAAACCTTCTAAAGCCTCATGACAGTGCTAACTGAGAGTTCTGTAGCCCTCTATAGTTCAGGCCTCAATCTCCCCTTAAACAAATATAGTTAATAGTGGTCAGTTTTTATGCTTCAGGACATACCAGTTCTTTTTACTCTTTAAAGTACTCTCTCTTTTATTTTCCTTAATCCCTGCTTGGTTTCATGTTGAGTTATCTGAGCATGTTGCTTATTCTCACAACCTGGCTTCGACAAGAAGAAAGGATTGGTCTTAATATAGCTCTGGGGCAGAGAATTATTTCTGTATATATTTCAGCAACATCAGTGCAGATATGAGGGATTTTGGAATGTCATATTTTAGCCAACTCTGAATTATATAATGTCTTTGTAAACTTCATAGTTATACGAATTAATTTTATCAAGGAGAATGACAACATTGGGCTTTCTCAATGAAGCATTTTGTTTTAGGGACAGAATCAAATTTTAAAGCTTTTGCTGAAAATTGTGACAATTACATCTCTATTTTGTAAAAATGCTTCATCCCCCTCTGGCTCATCCTTTGCACATATGATCTTGAGATTTTTTTTGTTTGAGTTTTATTTTCCTTTTTGTATCTGATTTATCTCCTTACAGGAGTTAAGCCCAGAATCAACGCATCCAGATTTCCGAATTTGGCTGACAAGTTACCCATCTCCAAATTTCCCTGTGTCAGTATTGCAGAATGGAGTGAAAATGACCAATGAAGCACCAAAGGGTCTACGGGCTAATATCATTCGATCATACCTCATGGACCCGATCTCTGACCCCGAGTTCTTTGGCAGCTGCAAAAAGCCTGTTAGTAATGGCTAAGTCTTGTTACCTCAGCCCTGTAAAGCAATTCAAGTGGCCCCTGGTGATCACAAATGTGTGCACTGAGTAAAACTACAAATTAAATAGGCCTCCTGCACGGCAGTGCAGTTGGTTTTGATTACTGGTTATTGACTGTGCTGAAGTCAATTTTATTAATATTTTATTTTAATTTTACCACCAGCCTCATTCCTGCTCAGCTGAGATCTTATGGGGTGTCATTAATAATGTAGCTTTCTATTTAGAAAGTCAGCTGTAAGCCATTCCCAGTACAAATCTGCAAGGTTGGAGAATCTTGTTTCAGGATATTAACTGAGTCCTTTGCTATTTGGAGCCATATCTCTAAATTAAAACATTAAAATATTTCCTCCACATAACTATAACGAGAGCCAAAATGATTTTACTCCTTGATTGATGGGACTCATAAAGGTCTTTTTTAGTGTCACTAGGCAAGCAGGGAAACCACCCACTGCTTTCATGATTAGAATTCTGTGTGTGAATGTCTATGACCTAAAATTGTTTCACAGTGTTTTACCATAATTAAAAATAGAGGAGTTTCTTTTTAAGAGGGGTTATGAACCTTGTAAGTTTTTGCCATTAAAAAACCCACACTTTTGGTGACTGAGTATATTTTAAGTGCATGTTAAAAGAACACATTAAAAATAAAGAAGTACTTTCATTAAACAAAAGTATTGGGTACTATTAAAAAAAAGTGCCTGTGTTTTCAACTAAGTCAAACCCTATCCTAAGCTTCTAAGACTTGCCGCATGACTATCTTTTGTGTTGATTAAGCCCAGAGAGAGCAGGTTAAAGTTGCAAGTATAAAAATAGTACAAGGAACACTCTTATACCCTTTACTCATATTCACCTCCTGTTAATATTTTATCCTGTATACACACGCGCGCGCGCACACACACACACACACACACACACACACACACACACACACAGAGACAGCAGTTGCAGGCA
>NW_007726283.1:366547-385626 GCF_000696425.1 Galeopterus variegatus | reverse complement strand
CACACACACACACACACACACACACACACACACACACACACAGAGACAGCAGTTGCAGGCAAGTTAGATATATCATGATCTTTTATCCTATAATACTTTGGTGTATATTTCCTAGATATAGGGATATTATCTTATTCCAGTACAGTTATTACTTTTAACAAGAATACACTATTATGTCTAATCTATGGCTTGCGTTACAATTTGTCCTTAGAGAATTTCCCCTGTCCATGACAGCATTGGTCTAATGTTTGCTATTGCATTTAGTTGCCATGTCTTTTGCCTCTTTTAATCTGGAACGTTTTTCCAGCCTTTTTTTGTCTTTTATGACATTGACATCTCTGAAGAACTCATCTTGCCCTGTTTTTTTAATAGAATATTTCTCATTTTGGATTTGTTTGATATCTTCTATGATTAGATCCAGGTAATTCGTTTTTAGACAAAATACCACACAAGTGATATTGTGTCCTCAGAGTGTCACATCTGGAGGCAGATGATACCCATCTGTCCCTCATTAATGATATTAATTTTGATCACCTGGACCAGGTTATTACTGCTTTTCAGTCTATGGGGAGGTATTTTAGGACCATGTAGATATCTTGTTCCTCATCAAAATCCACTCCCCCTTCCCTCCGTCCAGATTTAGTATCCATTGATGGTTCTTTCCTGATCCAGTTATTCCTAGGATGATTACAAAATGATTATTTCCCAGCTCCAGCTCTGCCTCCATATTTGACACTTGGTACTCTTCTGTAAGCAACAGCTCCCTCTTTCCCCCCATTTGTTTATCTACTATCGGTACAGACTTATGGATTCCTGGGTTGTTTCCCCAATGGTTTACAATTCATTACTATACTTAAGTCTTTTGGTGCTCAAATTGTTCCAGATGTAGAAAATTGGAACTCCTTTAAACTGGTTCCTCTATACTTGTTACAGATCTCATCTTTTTAAAAAAAATTCTAGTAATAGTGGTATTGGCACCTCTTACTCCAGGCCCATGTTGTATTTATCCTGCCCCTGTCCTGAAACAGCCATTTTTCTGAAGTGCCCTGTTTCCTTTTAATGGAGAATAGTATTAGAGACCACAATCTGGGTGTTAGATGAACTCATTGCTACTGTGCTGTCTTTGGTTCTTGACCCGTTCAGTGGACAGAACTCAGAAATATGTACGTGTCACACACACACACACACACACACACAAGTATACAAATATACACTTACACATACATACAAACAAGTACCTGTGCACATATATACTCACATAATTTAGAAGTGATGAGTTCATACCAATACCTCCAATTTCAGTCCATCTTCCAAGGATTCTTGCTTTTCCTCATTCCATGTTTGTATATTCCTTCTTCTACGGTGAGAAACTTGTCTTCCAACAACATTAACACATTTGCTGATTTGCTCAATTCTCTAATACATCTAAAATTGTTCCAGAATTAGCCCAACATGTTTAACTTTTTCCTGCCTCTGTGGTTAGATTTATGCTATTTTTCTTTTGTCTCTCACTTTCCCTTTCAAATCTATTCATGAGGGAAACATTCCCCTGGCTTTTGGATAAAACTTGGGGCATTTCCATGACTTTTCTGATTATCGGAAGTAATAAAATGTCCTATGGTCATTTTAGATTGCAAGGCAAGTCTTGATCCAACATATTAATCATTAACTTTTATTTATTCAAAATTTAGGCTTCAACTCCCCAATATCTCACCTAGGGCCTGTAGTCAGTGGGCTTTATCCCCGCCGTCAAGGAAGAGGATGGAGTTGGCATCTTTCTTTTTGTAACTAACTCTTCCTGCACTTGATACCTGCTGATACGGACAGCTCAGTTCTGGGTGTGTGCGGGATGAGGCAGGGAGGTGCAGAAATTCCTGTTGTGGGCCAGTATTGCTTGGCGCTCTCTGGACTTGGCAGGGATTTAAAGCCGACTCTCTTGATGTTTTCTCTAGTGAGTTCTTTCATGGGTTCTCTGTAGGCACGTCTGCTGGACTCCTGGGCTATGACCCCATCACCTTTGGCAATGCCTCTCCTTCAGATGGCTGCTCCTAATTGCCCTCAGCATTCCTTCTCCAGCATTTCCTTCATACAGGCTCTTACTGTTGGGGTTTACTCACCCTGTCACACAAGTCATCTTGACCAGGACAATTAAATATGACCCCTGGCTGCTGTTCCTAGCCCAAGCTCCCCATCTGCTCCTTGGGATTCCCAGTGGGTTGGCCCAACGTCGGTAGCAGGGGTGGGGAGTGGGGGTGATTTCCCTTTCAGGGTCCTCTACTTGCAGCCATGAACTGCTCTTCTTCTTCAGGCATGAATTTTGCACATTTCTACCCTGACCTGGCTGCATCAACTCTCTGAGTGGCCCCATTCATTCCTTCTCACTAACTTGGACTTAGAATGTCAGCCCACATATCCTTTTTCCTTGAGGGTGAGGGAAGGGGACTCCCAGCACAGCAGCTGCTCTCTCCAAGAAAATCCATCATAAATTCTTTCTCAAGCTCTATTTGACCATTTTATATTCTCCTTGTGGGTTTTTGAGCTAACTGGTTAGAATTACCTCCTTTGAAATTACTCCATAGTAGTGCTGGTTGGTTAGCTCAGGTAGGTAGAGCACAGCTTTCGGATCCGCATACTGGCAGCCACAAAAACAAACGACCAAAGGAAAAAAAAAAAAAGAAAGAAAGAAATTACTCCATGGTTGTCTGGGACCGCACATTGGAATTTATATTTCTTGCCTTGTGATACTTCAGTTGGAAGCTCCAAAATCCTGTAAGGTAACATTAAATTAGATGAATTTACTATGCTTCCTAAAAACCTGATGTATACATAGCTACACGTGCTAACTGAACATGTATACAATTGGGCATAATTTTGCTAAAAGAGCGTATAAAAACACACTTAATTCTGTTTTCATTCTTTTCATACTTTGGGATGAATATATTCCTATGCTATTTATAAGTGCAAGGAATTTAATTTCATTTTAAAATGTAGTTAATATAATGCAATGTTAGTGGGAAAATAATGATGTTGCACCATTTCTTCTCACTACAGGCAGAATTCAAGAAACTGCTGTATGGCCTCTGTTTTTTTCATGCATTGGTACAAGAGAGAAGGAAATTTGGACCGCTGGGGTGGAATATTCCTTATGAGTTCAATGAGACTGATCTAAGAATCAGTGTACAACAACTCCACATGTTCCTGAACCAGTATGAGGTATCATAAAATCACAGCAAGGACATTACCTATTTTGCTCTTTATCATGTTGTAAGTGTTTGTACAGTAAGCAGGGACTTCTGATTAATTTCTGCTCTTATAAAACAAATATCAGGGTAGTTCCCACAACAGCTTATTAAGTAGTCCTTTATTATAGCAGGATATTACAACTGCTACAGTAGGTAGTTAGGATGTGAGTTTGTCTAGTAGGAACCTATATTTTATTATTTATTTTGACACATAAACACCTATGGAGATCTGAAAAGTGATTGTATTGTACTTATTTTGAAATGGAACTTACAAGACCATAATCAACCAGGTTCCAAAATGGAAAAAACCAAACAGACCAATTTTCTTTTTTTCTGAAGCATGACTATTTTTACAGAAATGTCATTATACTATTATTCCAAAGTTTAGATCATTTGTCAGGAAAACAAAGTATTTATGCAATTAATATTAACCTGAGGTATAGATTCTGGAAAGAAGCCGACTAGCCTAATGTTACATCAACCACATTTTATCCTCTGCAGTTCTGATGCACACACTCACACACACACATACACAAACACTGTGACAGCACCCTTTCTTTCTTTACCATTTGGTTACCAACTGGATTTTAAACATGCTTGCACCTTTGAAAAATTATTTGGTAAATCAACCCAAATGATCTATAAGGATATAAAGCTTTTTTTGAAAGTGAATCCTCTAAATTTTGGTAGAATTTTGTTCAAATTTAAGTAGACATATTTAACTAAATTATTCAATCAATGGAGTATCAAAAAACTTTGGTTTTTGAAACTTTTAGTAAATTATGATCATTGAACAAAAGGCATGCAGAAAGGAAGGCATTGAATTCTATCTCTAAAAAAGCAGAGGAGGAACTGAGCAAATATTGAGAGTTCAAATGGCACATCTAAACTGATGTAAAGAATCTTTTATCTGAGCTTTTGTGTTATATTGGGCAGATTCTTATTCTGTACTAAAATGGAAAGAATTGAGAAAACCTTCAACTTTGCAGCATCTTAATTTGGCAAAACATTCAAAAGAATCATAGATGTGATGGGTTTCTTTCTTATAGTAACATTTATTTTTTTAAAAAAAGGTGCTAATAATGGAAGCAAAAAAGCAAGTGATACAGTGCCTGAGGAAGTATTTGAGCTAAAATAATTACATGTTTTAATACAAAAATAATAATAATAAAATAAAAATATGAGGAGCTTTTCCATTTAGTACTTTCTTCTGGATACCTCAATTAAAAGTATGCAGGTATGCAAGGCTGGTTAAACACTTGAAAATCAGTTGATATAATCCTTCACATCAATGGGCTAAAGAAGAAAAATCACATAATCACATCAATAGATGCAGAAAAAGTATTTGACAAAATTCAACACCCATTCATGATAAAATAAAACTCTTGGTAAGCTAGGAATAGATAGAAACTCCTCAACTTGATAAAGAATATCTACAAAAAAGAGTACAGCTAACATTATACTTAATTGGTGAGAGACTAGAAACTTTCCCACTAAAATCAGGAACAAGGCAATGTCTCCCTCACCACTCCTTTTCACCATTGTACTAGGAGTCCTAGCTAATGCAATAAGACAAGAAAATGAAATAAAGGTAATTTGATTGGGAAGGAAGAAATAAAATTTTTATTCACAAATAACATGTCTATTAGTAAAATCCAAAATAACAAAAAAAATTCCCAGAACTAATAAGTGATCATACCAAGGTTGCAGTATACAAGGTTTATATAAAAAAGTCAATTTCTTTTCTATATACCAGCAATGAACAAGTGGAATTTTATGTAAAAAACACAATACCATTTATATTAGCATCCTCCAAAACAAAATACTTAGATGTAAATCTAAAAAAATATGTATAAGAGCTATATGAGGAAAACTACAAAACTGATGAAAGAAATCAGTGAATTAAATAAATGAAGAGATATTCCATGTTTATAAATAAGAAGACTCAATATTGTCAAGATCAGTTCTTCCCAACTTGATCTATAGATTCAATGTGATCCCAATCAAGTTGTTTTCTAGATATCAAGAAACTGATTCTAAAGTTTATAAGAGGCAAAAGACCTAGAATAGTCAATACGACACTGAAGAAGAGCAACGAAGTTGGAGGACTGACACTACCCAACTTCAAGACTTACTATGAAGCTTCAGTAATCAGGACAGTGTGATTGGTGAAAAAACGCGCAGATCAGTGGAACAGAATATAGAGTTCAGAAATAGACCCACATAAATATAGTCACTGATATTTGACAAAGGAGCAAAGGCAACACAATGGAGAAAAAATAGTCTTTTCAACAAATGGTGCTGGAACAACTGTACATACAAGGACCAAAAATGAATCTAGACACAGACCTTACACCCTTCACAAAAAGTAACTCAACATTGGTCACAAACCTAAACGTAAAACACAAATCTATAAAACTTTCAGTTGATAACATAGAAGAAAATCTACATGATATTGGTTGTGTGATACGACACCAAAGGAAGAATTGAAAAGTTCAACTTTATTAAGATTAAAAATTCCTGCTGTCTGAAAGACACTGTAAAAAGAATGAAAAGACAGGCCATAGACTGGTAGGAAATTTTGCAAAAGACACATCTGATAAAGGTCTGTTATCCAAAATATACAAATAACTCTTAAAACTCAGCAATGAGCAAACAAACTACTCAATTAAAAAATGGGTCAAGGACCTTAACAGATACCTCACCAAAAGAGACATATGGATGGCAAATAAGCATATGAAAAGATGCTGCACATCATATGCTATCAGGGAAATTCAGATTAGGACAATGAGATACCACTACACACCTATTAGAATAGCCCAAATCCATAACACTGACAACACCAAATGCTGGTGAGGATGTGGAACAACAGGAACTCTCATTCATGGCTGGTGGGAGTGCACACTAGTGCGGTCACTTTGGAAGACAATTTGGTGGTTTCTTACAGAAGTAAACATATTCTTACCATATGATCCAGCAGTTGTGCTCCTTGATATTTACTCAAAGTAGTTGAAAACTTATGTCCACACAAAAACCTGCACATGAATATTTATAGATGCTTTATTCCTAATTACCAAAACAACCAGGATGTCCTTCTATATGTGAGTAGAGAAACCGTATTACATCCAGACAATGGAACATTATTCAGTGCTAAAAAGAAATGAGCTATCAAATCATGAAAAGACATGGAGACAACATAAATGTTTATTGCTAAACGAGAGAAACCAGTCTGAAAAGCCTACATATTGTGTGATTCCAACAATATGAAGTCTAGAAAAGACAAAATTATGGAGACACTAAAAATATCATTGGTTGCCAGGGCTTAGGTGGGAAGGAGGAAGAAATAAATGGAGCAAAGAGGATTTTTAGGGCAGTGAAAATATTCTGTGTGGTATTAGAATGGTGGATGCACATCATTATAAATCTGTCCAAGTTTATAGAATGTACAACACTAAGAGTGGATCCTAATGCTAACTACAGGCTTTGAATAATAATGATGTGTCAATGTAGTTTTATCAGTTGTACTAAATGTATCACTCTGGTAGGGGATGCTGATAACAGAGGAGGCTATGCATGTCTGGGGGCAGGGGATATATGGGAAATCTCTGTATTTTCTGCCCTATTTTGGTGTGAACCTAAAACTGTTCTATAAAAATAACCTCTCTTTTAAAAAGTGCAAATCAGGAGTTCCAGTCAAGATGGCAGAGTAGACCGTCTGCAGCATAAAAATGTAACAACAGCCAAGCTGGGGTCACCGGAGCTCAGGGGAAGAGGAGGAGAGACCCACAGAGTTCATGAAGGCGGGGAAACCACGATGAGAGAAAGAAAAAACTGCTTGGAGTGTATTGAAATGCAGCTGTGCCCTTTGGATGGAGTTGCTTGGAGGCAGCAGGGGAGAGGAGGGCCTTGGTGGTCCCCAGGACAGCAAGACCACTAATAGGGTTCCTGTGGACCCACGCAGGAGTGAGGAGTCAGAGCAGCTGAAAAAGGGGAGCCATTCAGAGGCCAGTGAGTCATCGCAAGGGACTGTGCAGGGCCTGTCCCATGGGAAGTGTTTGTAGCATGGGCGGTGGGGGAGACAGGCCCACTGGGAGAACACTGCGACACAGCAAGGACAGCCGATCTGCCCCCCATTCAATGCAGAACCACTCAGAAAAGACTGGTCGGGATTGCAGAATTGCATGGGGAGCAGTTTGATGAAAAAACTCAGGCCCAGATCAGAGTTTCTACACAACCCAGGTGCATCCAGTCTCTGGAGAGCTGGAAGTACCTATAAGGTCAACCATTAAACCCTGAGCTGCACAAAAAGCCTTCCCTAGGGAAACAGCAGCAAAGCAGCAATTTAGCTCAACCACACAGCTCAAGTACTGGTTCCTACAGGAAGTTCCCCCATTTTAGAAGTAAGCAAAGGACAAAAAATTAGTTCTGATCCATGCACACCACAGCGCCTAGGGACCTGCCAGGGGACCTGAAGCATGAAGCCAGGGACCGGACCACCCGCCCACATCCAGGCACACTGCCAGCATTAAGGAGCATGCCCAAAACATCACCTCCATGTGGGTGGCCCACACAGCCACCACAGTAACCACGGTTGCTGCAGAAGTGGCTAGACATCACAACCACCATGCAGATGGTCCGCCAGCCACTGTAGTGCTTTGACATAAGGAGAGTCACCAGCAGAGACCAAAGAAAAGAAGAGGATGTCTCTCTCCACGAAGCCCATTCCAGAGTGACAGAAGAAGCATCTGCTTTATGATAATATTGGGGGACCTGAACACACCTCTCAGCATTGGACAGATCATCTAGGCAACAAGTCAACAGAGTAATTGTTACTCTTTCAGAGGGAGAGAAGAAATCTAGGGTCATCAGTGGTGTGAGGGGGGAGGGAAAGGGGGATAGGGAGAGATTGGACAAGGGGCATAAAGAATAAGTACAATTTGTAACAATATGTATATACTAGCAATATTGATTTGATCAACATATGTCAACATTGAATCTCAAAAATATGTATAATCAATTATGATTCAATAAAAAAAATTTTTTTTAATTAAAAAATTTTTTTAAAAGTGCAAATCAGTGAAAAGATTTGGTTCAATATAACTGATTTGGAACATCCTTCTATGCCGTGCTAACTAGTTTGGTAGTTATTCTATATTGATGTGCTTTTAGTAGAATATTTGCATTTTAGAAAGACCACCCTGGCAACAGAGTAGAGAGTAGATTAGAGGGTTTTCGGTGCCAGGCCAGTTTTAGAAAATATTATGAATTGAATTGTGTCCCCCAAAAGACATGTTGAAGTTCTAATCATGGTACCTCAGAATGTGACCTTATTTTGGAATGGGGTCATTGCGTATATAACTACTTAAGTTAAAATGAGGTCATGTAGGAGTAGGGTGGGGCCTTAATCCAGTATGACTGGTGTAATCATAGGAAGAAGGACTTTTGGACACACAGAGAAAGGAAAGATACATGGAGGAGCTGCCAGAAAAAAGAGGCAGGAAGGATCCTCATGGAGGCTGTGGAGGAAGAGTAGCCCTGCCAATACCTTGATTTCAGTCTTTTAGCCTCCAGACTATTAGATAATAAATTTCTATTATTTTAAGTCACCTAATGGCAGTCATAGGAAGGTAATACAGAAGACCATTGTGATATCCCAGGCAGGAGATAAAAAGAGTTTAAACTGAAGCATTTGAGCTAGAATAGGGAGCATGGTAGAGTTACCATAGATATGCAGAGGAAAGGATCGAAAATGACACATATTAAATGGTAAAGAGAGGGGGAGAAGTCCTGGCTTATGTTTGTTTTCTAGTGTGAGTTGGCTGTGTTACCATTCACTAATCCAGACAGGGAACTGCCAGGAAGTAATAGTGTATAGCAGGTGAGTGAGAAGATATCTAGGTAAAAATGCCTAGTTGGCTCTCGGCATATAGATATAAAACTCCAGGGAAGAGAGAAAACACAAAATAGAGATTTGTGAATTAGTCAAGTGTTAGAAGAAGCTCCAAACATAGGAGATTTTACAGGGAAGCCTCGTGGCATAAGAAAAAAACAAATGACTGAGTGTTGGTGAGCACCAAATATCAATGGTGGGAGAAAGGATGGAAGATGTGAAAATTACAGGCTGAGCAGGCAGGAAAAAAGCAGAAGAGAACAAGTTGAGTAAGTAGGGAATATCAAGAATAGCCCATTCATCAAATGCTACAGAGTAAACTAAGTGCCCATTGGATTTGCAACAGTAACTTCAAAAGAGTATTATATGTCTTTAAATGCTGTACCCCATCTAGCCTACAGAACTTTGCAGAAATAATACTGTATTTGGGAAAAATGACTAATTTATACATGTCATTTATACATTTATACATGACTAATTTATATTGCACTTTCATCAAGAATCTTTTAATGTCATATATAACTGACTGAACTGGTTTCTTCTATTAAACAACAATTCTGCAGTGCTTCCCATTTCTTCTGCTACTTGACAAACTGCTACTTGTGAGTCACATATAATTCCTTAAGAGTTACAGAGGGATTCACTGAGAAATGTCAATTCACAGCTCCCTTTGATATCATTAAGTCTAACGCAATCCTTCATCAACAATCAACATTTTTTTCTTAAAACAAAAATGATCCAATGTCCTAACAAAGAAAGCAATCAGAATTAACTGTCCCTCTTTCTCTCTCTCTGTCTCTCTCTGTCTCTCTGTCTCTCTCTCTCTCACTCTCTCTCTCTCACACACACACACACGCATGCAAAACCTAGACTAAAACAGTCATTGCCATCAAGGGAATGAATAGAACGAGGAAATCAAATGAAAGAGGGATAGATGCACTAATCTCCACTTGGGAATGAGAATGGGTTTATGGTTGAAAAATAAAATAAAATCCCAGGGCCTCCTAACTTGTACCAGAATGTGCTCTCCTAGCTCCTAAGTTGGTACAGTGGGTCAGCCATGGCAATGAAACAAAATCTATGTTCTAATTCTAATTTTCTGTGAATAAAAGTCAAACTGGAAAAAAAAAATGAGGGATTTTAGGAGTCTTCGCTCTATGCCTTGGAAATATGAACTTTGTAGGTTCCCTCCACCACAGTCAAGAATATATAAAGAAGAAAAGCAAGCCCCTGGGAAGGTGAAATCTGTAGGCAAACCTTGGGCATTCAAGAGGAATCGAACATTAATAGAAACTTGAACAAGATTTCACAAAAATGTTTTGGCTGAAATACATCATCAAGCACATATTTCTGGTCAGGTGCTGGGCATCTATAAGCTGATGTAACATGATGTGATTTGTAAAAAATTATAGGCCAAGGAGTACAGAAAAACTTGGGAAGCAAACAGAATAAGAAATGATTATCTTATGGAATCCTATTTCTATGAAGAATTACTAAATGCTGCTGTTCTCCATTTTTCATTCTCTGCCTGCTTCAAAGTAATAGAACCACCAACCACTCGGCCCTCAAACTAGAAATGTGGGAGTCACTGATGCTCAGTGATTCCTTATCCCTCCCCAGCCATATCTTACCTTCCACACTCCCCACCTCCACCCTCTATCCCGTGCCTTATACTGAGCAACTACAGTCAGCTTGCTTGTCTCCATTGTGATGTGTTTTTTCACATCTCTGAGCTTTCACATATATTTTCCTCCTACTCTTGGGTGCCCTTTTCTGTACTCAATCCTTGTCTACGTTTGGGACTCTTTTTTGAATACTCAACTCAGACTCAGGAATGAATTTTGCCGCCCATTGGTACATTTCCACATGCCTCTTTGGCTGATAGTTACTTCGTCCAGCCTTGTGTTCAGGACTTGAATACTCAACTCAGACTCAGGAATGAATTTTGCCGCCCATTGGTACATTTCCACATGCCACTTCGGCTGATAGTTACTTCGTCCAGCCTTGTGTTCAGGACCCTCATCATTATGGGAGAATACCTATAAAAACAGGAGGTGATTGCAGATTATTTTGATCTTCCATGGTCTACTTGCCCATAATCTCTGAGATCCTGTCCCTAAAATACTATAGCATAGTGACCAGAAACATGGGTACCCAGACCTCAATATGCTCTGGCAGTCTTGACAGAGCTGGTGATACATATACATTACTGGGAACTACAAACTTTTGCTGAGAGGTGGAGCACATTTTGCCAAATCAGGAGCCACTAAGCTATATGGTGACTTTGATTTATTTACTCTTGTATCCTCAGTACCTAAACCAATGCATGGAGTAGGTAGCTTTGTAAGTGTTTAATGAATCAATGATAAGTAGAACGATCTTCAAGTTCTCAAAAACAAAAATGGCAAAACTACTATTTGTAGAAATGTAACATAATAATTGCTGCATTTAAAATGAATGAGAAATGGGAAAAGTGTTCAATAAATGGTGATAGAATAATTGGTTATTTGCTAAGGTTAGATTCTTCATACTATATAATTCCTGATGAATTAATAAAAAGCTAAATAGGAATATTTAAATATAAAAGAAGAAAATACGGGTGGATATACATTACGTATTTGGCAAATGGGCAATTGCTTTGTTGTTCTTATATTGGTAATTGTGTGTGTGTGAGGCCCAACCCTAACTCCTCACCCTCACCCCAACTTCACCCCCAAGGCAACCAATTTCTCCTAAACTCATTGCCTTAAGTTCCAGTTCTACCAAATAACAAGTCTCATAATTTCTAACCTTTAATTCTATAAATTTCCCCTCTCTACTCATTACTACCTACTCTTCCCTAGTGCTAATATTTTTATTGAAGAGATTCCTCAAAGTGGGATCACTGGAATGTAGGATATGTACACTGCAAATTTTAACAAATAACTGTAAGAGAATGCAAAGCACAAAAATGGTAAAAATAAATCCTCATGTAAAGGAATGCTATATTTTAGTATAAAATATTTTTAAATGTTGCTATATTAAAATACCATAAACTATTAAACATCATACAAATAAAAGACACATAAAAATGGAAAAAATAACCAAAATTTATTGACAGATTGATTCAATATCTTTTTAAAAAGCTTTTTATAAGAAAAAAATAATTCAAATTAGAAAAACACATAAATGAAGTCAATAATTATAAAATAAGAAATACAAGTCATGAATAGACATTTTTAAAATGTCCATAACAAAAACATAATTGAAAGTTGAAAACAATCTTACTGTTTGTCAATTTTTTCCCCCTAAATGATTATACAGTACTCGGTTTTGTCGACAGCAGTGAGAAATGGAATTCTCTGTACTGCTGGTAGGTATGTAAGTATTTACGCTCAGGATAAAAGAAATTGAAATGTGAGAAATCAATATCATTGCATTCATAAACATTTAAAAATTCTGTATACTAGAGAACATAATAAAAAATCAAAAAGAAGACTAGCAAAGATATTTCCACAAATTTGATAAAGACCAATTTATAAGAGCTTATACAAATAAACAAAACTATTAAAATTTTAATATAAAAAAAGGATAGGAGGTTACTCCAGAGGACAACAAATGTTATTAAACATTTGAAAAAATTATGAGCCTTAACAGTACTCTAGAAAATGCAAATTAAAATAATATTCATTATCTTTGACCTATCAAATTATCAAAGATTTAAAAACTGTCTCTTAGAGTTGGTATAGCCTTTTGGAAAAGCAGTTTGGTAACATTTATAAGTTGCTTTTTATAAGCTCCTTTCCTTGGGGAAAAACACAGTAATTTCCTTTATGGAAATCTAGACTAAAAATATCATTAGAAATTTTAAGAAATGTATATTTAATGAAACATACTTCAACACATTAAAAAAACAGCAAAAAAATTAGGAGCAACTGAAGTGCTCAAAATAAGACAATTATTAAAATAGTATTGTCAAAGAATGGTTCAGAAATGGTAAAAGAAATATGAAATTTGGTGAAAAAACAAATGCAAAATTGTGTATACAGTGTGATTCCAATTGTCATAGTATATATGTATATAAAAAGGTGGTGAAAGAAATTAACAGTTTATCTGTTAACTATGTCACTTAGCACTGTGAGGTTTGCAAGGATGTGTTGCAAGGATGACATTATGATCTAGCTCATTTGTGTCTTGGACATAGTAGGTACTCAAATAATGCTGGTTGAATAGTAAACGAGTTCACAAGTCAATAGAGGACTTCTGTCCTCAACATTGAATGGAAATGAAAAACCACAAAAGGAGAGAAAGACCCTGGGAAAAACTGGAATTAGCAGGGCAGTATATAAAGGGAAATTGTTAATACAAACTTTATGCAAGATGTTTAACTTAATGAAACAAGAAACACGATTCTATATAATGTGCTACTGATAACTCAACTGGTTGAGTGACTTGAGCTCTTAATTTGAGGAACTGCCTTACGACGCTCTGCGATACATGACCGGCGAGTGCAATTACGGTGGCAGGGTCACCGACGACTGGGACCGGCGCACGCTGCGCAGCATTCTAAACAAGTTCTTCAACACAGAACTAGTTGAAAATCCAGACTATAAATTTGACTCGAGTGGCATCTATTATGTCCCTCCTTCTGGTGATGTAAGTATGCCTTTCAAAAAATTAAAAGCTGCACAGGCATTCCTCTGGTAGAAATGATATTGCAAACCCCATGCACAGATGGAGTTAGTGGTTTCCTTTTTGCTGTAAAGTGAGAACTATTACAAACGTGTCTCACCCAAGAATAGCTTCCTCAGTGGCTGGAAATTATATCAAAATAAATCCAGTCCTTTGGGTAAAAAAGACGTTTCCCCAGTTAAAATGAAAATATACCGGGAAGAGATTCCAGAACATTATTAACAATAATGTTTAATATTTACATCACAATTATTTGTATCAGTTACAAGCACTTATCTCACTAGAACATCAAATTAACATTAGCATTATTATCTTATCCTTTTACAAATGAGAAAGCAGGTTCATTAAGGTTGAATGACTTGCCCAAGGCCACGCAGCTGGAAGGTGACAGTCACAGAACCACCACAGCACACGTCCAAGGTTTCCTTCTGCTCTTCTTCCGTCCTATCCACTGCTTTCAGGTTATCACACAATAGATTTCCAAGGACTGCCACAACAACCAAGTTGGTTCTCAGTTTTATTCCCAGGAGTCAAAGGACAAATATTGAAAGTTAAACACATGGCCACATGTAACAGAGACACATCCTATAACCCCCCAACCCTAACCCCATCATCTACTAGGATTAATATTAGCTGAGGGCAGATATTGATATCGATGAAGGGAAGTATCAGTCCCAGAGCCTAGGCCACCGATTGGGTGGAGCCAGTCATCATGGGAGATTGGGAAGCAAGATCTCCAATGATGAATTGTCAAGTGAGGAAAAAGCAAGATGAAGTAAGGTGTGTGTAACATTACCCCTTATGGTAAAACTGTCAATGGCCAAACCCCACTTACCATATATGTGTATGGATGTTTGCATGTGATTATATGAGTATCAAGAACGGTATTAAATTTTGATAGAAGTCCATGTAAATAAAATACAAAGTGTGCACCCATGCATAAAAAGATATGTAACATTTATGGTGGTTATGTAGGCATAATAAAATTTTAGATAATTTTACTTTTCTGAATTGGGTGGATTTTTTACAATATGAGTAAACAAAATAACCAGAGTAAATCAGAAAAAAAAGTATTTTTGTTGTAACAAATTTAAGAATAGTCATCAGCAAAATGTGACACACAGATTTCCCTGGAGGAAATTTCTAAATGAAGTTACCAGAATTCCTCTCACCCCGTTTAAAAGCCTATTCCAAATGAATGGTGCATTTTCTTTTTCTCTCAAAATATGTCCATATATATTTTTAAAACTTTTGGCCCACGCTGAAAGAAAATGAAAGCATTCAGGGTCCAGTCTCACAGGCTCATCCACTCAATAATTTGAGTATTGAAAATTACCTCTTTTCTGTGAGTTCTACAGGAGAATGGATTTCTAACCTCCTGACTTCTTGATATTCATCTTTGCAGCACAAAAGTTACATCGAATACACAAAGACTCTGCCACTGACCCCAGCACCAGAAATCTTTGGGATGAATGCCAATGCAGATATCACTAAAGATCAGTCAGAAACTCAACTGCTGTTTGATAACATTCTTCTTACCCAGGTGAGTTCTCTGTACAGGAGCTGGCTTCTGAGGCCTGTGAAGGGTACTCCTCAAACAGCATGTGCCAGCACAGCAGAGGCTCCCTCAACAATTATTATTATCTTTTTTTTACAAATTTATTTACTTATTTTTAATTTTTTTCATTGTATGTGTTTATGCGGTAGTTTGTTGCTTCAATAAACACATATATTGTATAATCAGAATAGTTAGCATATCTATCACCTAAATGTTTATCATTTCTTTGTGGTTATAACGTTCAAGATCCTCTTTTCTGGCTATCTTGAAATATATAAAACAATATTATTAGTTATTGTCACCCTAGGGCTCCAGAACTTATTCTTCCTATCTAACTGTAACTGTGCACCTTTGTACCAGTCTACCAGCTTTACCCTAGGCCCCCACCCACTGTCACCTCCCTTTCCCTGCATCTGGTAACCACCATTCTACTTTGTACTTCCTCTTTTTAATTTATTTTTCTTAATTGACCATGATAATTGTATATATTTATGGAGTACAATATCTTTGGGTACATTCATACTGTGTGCAATGATCCTATCAGGGTGCTTAGTATACTCATCACCTCAAACATTTGTCACTTATATTTGTTAGGAACATTTGATGTCATTTTGACTAGCTATTCAAAGATACACAGTACTTTGTTGTTAACTGTAATCTGCTTATATTACCATAGAACCCTAGATCCCATTCTTCCTATCCCTCTACTATTTTGTATTCACTGACCACCCTCTCTTCCTCCCCCATCCTATTCCCCCGACCACTCTCTAGTAACCACTACTCTACTCTCTACTTCTATGGGATCAACTTTTTTTAGCTTCCACAGATGAATGAGAACATGTGGTATTTCTGTGTGCCTGGCTTATTTCACTTAATTTTCTCCCAGCTCATCCATGTAGCTGCAAATGGCAGAATTCCATTCTGTTTTGTGACTGAGTAGTATTCCATTGTGTATAAGCTCATCCATGTAGCTGCAAATGGCAGAATTCCATTCTGTTTTGTGACTGAGTAGTATTCCTTTGTGTACATTTTCTTTATCCAGTCGTCCACGGAAGGACATTTAGGTTGGTTCCAACTTTCGGCTATTGTGAATAGAGCCGTGATAAACATGGGAGTGCAGGTGAGCCTTCAACTTGTTGATTTCTATTCCTCACACACACACACACACACACACACACACACTGTACATTTTCTTTATCCAGTCGTCCACGGAAGGACATTTAGGTTGGTTCCAACTTTCGGCTATTGTGAATAGAGCCGTGATAAACATGGGAGTTTGGGTGAGCCTTCAACTTGTTGATTTCTATTCCTTTCAGTATACTCCCAGTAGCAGGATTCCTGAATTATATGGTAGTTCCATTTGTAGTTTGAGAAAATTCCATACTGTTTTCCACAGTGGCTATACTAATTTACATTCCTACCCACAATGTAGGAGAGTTCTCTTTAATTCTCATCCTTGCCAGCAGTTTCTAATAATAGCCACTCCGACTTGGGTGAGATGATATCTCATTGTGGTTTAGATTTGCATTTATCTGACAGTTAGTGATGTTGAGCAAGTTTTCATATACCTGTTGGCCATTTGTATGTCTTCTTTTGAAAAAATGTCTATACAGTTCCTTTGCCCATTTTTTAATCGAATTCTTTGGCTTTTTATTATTGTTATTTCAGTTCTTTGAATATTGTCCTCACACAGTTTTATCTGTTAAAGTAGGGAAGGAAGCATTGAAAGGAAAAGAAAAAAAAAAAAAATACACGCATACCTTAAATGTGTGGGTTTTTTCCATCAGCCTTTTGTTTTGGAACCAAGGCCTATTGCTGAGTATTACTCTGCTTCTAGGAGTTCCATTTTGCTTTTCTTGCATGAACCATACCCAAATACATCATCTATTGTGTCCTTTTAAGATTTCTTTAAAGTAGAAGAATTTCAGAGATACTTGAGAAACAGATTGACTACAGAATCTATTTACATAGAATCTTACCTATTTTATTTTCCAGTTTCTTACTAATTCAACAGCAACTTTTAAAAATGACCGTATATAAAAAATATTCCAGATCACATAACCTAGTTTACATAGAAACAGTTTCTTTCACACTAATATTTTATCAGAGAACATAATATGTGAAAATATATGTTTGCAATAGTAAGTACAAAATGAATAAAAAGGTGTAGGAGAAAAATACAGCTGAATTTTGGCTGACATGCAGCCCTGATTGGCATAGAAGAGAGTAACTTTCAAAGACATCAGAATTTAATATGCTGTGGGCACCAGTCAGTACATTTGAATGAAAAACATATGTTCATCTTGCTTGTCTATTAAGAGATCTTCTTGTGTATTGTTCCCCCTTTCGAAGATGTGCTCAGTTATTTATTTGTTGTCAATTTTTTTTACTTTTGAAAGTAAATTAGTCCAATTGCAAGAGTTCCCATAATGATTAAATGAAATTTTAATAAATTAAGGATGAATATTCAGACAAGCAAATTATCCTACTGAGTTCTATTTTTATGGAATCTTAGAGTAGAAATGATAATAGTTAATACTTATATAGTGCTTACTGTGTGCTAGCACTGTTCTAAATGCTTAATGTATAACAATGTAATGCTTATGGCGATCCTATGAGGGACTATTATTATTCCCATTATTCCCATTTTACAGCTAGAAAACTGAGGCACAGAAGTAGTTTGCTCAAAGTTAGCTTTGGACTCGAAGCCAAGCAGTCTGGCTCCCACTAGTTTGGCTCCAGAATCTGCATTCTAAACCACTGTGCTGTACTCTCTTTGTGGATTCTAAACATGGAGAAGACGTAGAAGACAGATAGCCAGAGATGCTGAAAAAGCTAAAAGTTAGGAAGATAATATGTTGTGCTATCATTGATAGAAGAGTCTATGGAACTCCTTTCTTTGGTCTATTTTACAAAGACACTTTTTAATAACGCAGAAAAGGACTGAGAGCACTTTTACGTCTATCGTATATGTTAACAGCACTAAAATCAGTTATTGCTTGGGTGTAAAAATATATATACAAACACGAATAAGTAGATCTTTAGGAACATTAAAGGCATGTAAGACATAATAGTCTGACAACAGGACCTTTACCTTGTCTTTTGACTTTATTTAAACGTGATGGGGTGTGCGACATTACAGAATACACATGAGCTCGTTCTAACAGAAAATGACTCAGAACCAAACAAATAAATTTAAATACACAAGAGGTATCTTTTCAGTATGTGATTAAAACACCTCTTTCAATATTCTCAAACACAGATTGGCAAGTGCAATCGTTCAGTGATTCTAGACTGGGTTATCACTATTCGGAGGGAAAGAGACCAGAACTACAGAGCTTGGAGAATGAGTTAACGATGACAAGACTTTTATATTATGTATTAACCAATATACACGTATCTTAGAAAAAATAAAAGAGGGAGCTATCAGAGTTGAGAATGTTGCTTTTGTGGAGCTCTTTTGCTTGTGCTTAACTACCACACTCTATTTTGAATAGAAAAATGTTTCAACTTAAAATATTGTAAAACTAGATAGGGTCTAGGATCTCTGAAAAAGTTAAACTCTGTGATGTCTCCTTGAAAATGGATTCCATGCATCTTTAATTGTTTAATAAAAGGAAAATAATCCTTAGAAGATTCCAAACAGGGGGCCGGCCCGGTGGCGCACTGCTATAGTGCGCCGCTTGGGAAGTGCGGCAGCGCTCCCGCCCGAGGGTTT
>NW_007726283.1:355349-366537 GCF_000696425.1 Galeopterus variegatus | reverse complement strand
AAAATCACCCCAATGACGACTACTAACTGGACATGTGTATGGGTGGGGTTTTTGTGGCTAATAGTTGAAAGGATAGAGCTATGGGGACAAGACTCAAGGTATACTGAATGTACCATAAGTACAGAGGTTATATGTTTTCAAGGGTCAACCATCCTCACTAAGGGAACATCACGAAAAAAAAAAAAAAAAAAAAAAAAAGAAGATTCCAAACAGAATTCGTAAAACTCTAAGGAAAGTTGGTAAAATGGAAAAAGGTAAGATAAACAATTACGAACAAATAGTGCCCAGTTGCTCTTAATTCTCAATATCAGTTGAATATTACTTTCAAAAACCTATCACCCCAATTATGTTTGATGTGTGAGAAATAAGTAAGGGGAATATTTGTGTTACTATTTTTTTTTCTTCCATTTTTTGAAGGGCTATAGGCCTGGGGTTTGTTTTTTGTGGAGGCACAGACCTTGTTAGAAAATAAGAATATTTTTAATGAGTTTATATTACGTTGTATGCCATTAAAATACAAATAGAAATAGTATTTCTAGAACAAGTATTTCACTTGTTTTGGCCAAATGTTCACTATCTTTTTTGTTCTGATTTGTTTTATACATTTAGTTGTAAATCCAGTACTTTGGGATCATTATAAAGTATTATTATAGAGGCATGTCTCTTTTTTACTAACACATAATTAAACTTACCAACATTTAATTATTTTATTCTGCAACTTTATAGGACCTTATGGTATGTAGTAGGTAACATTAAAAGTAGAAACGTAGGGGCTGACTGGGTAGCTCAGTTGGTTAGAGCGTGATGTTATAACACAGAGGTCAGATCTGGAAAGGAAACAAAGTCTGAGAGAAAACTAAACACAATTTCTTTGAATTGAGAAAATGTGACATATATTAATTTATATTCTAATAGTGTTTGTTCTTTCTCAACGTGCGCACACAGACATACACACACTTGCACTCGTTTGTTTGAAGAGTTAAGGTGTTTTTCCAGAAAATATAGATTTATTTTCGCAGTGCCACGATAAACATAAAAAATAAAAATTGAATTAAAATTCTCCTTCTTTGCTTTCAATGTGAATCACCAAAGTCTGTCTTTCCTCCATAACTCTTCCAACTGCTTGGAGGAGATGAGCTTATTTTCTTTGCCCTGCTTGTTTGAGGGGAAAACTATATCTCTGCTTTTGGCAACCAGTAGGCACCAGAGTTACTAGCAAACATATTTTGTGGCAAGCTTTCTCAAAGCAAGATCAGATTTTCTGCCTCGGGGTTTTAATGCCCGTCATCACTTGGCCACTCCACCAAAGTCAATGCTTTTTCTCCCTCTGTCTGCAGCATCTATTTCTCCCCCTCCACCCAGGCAGCAAAATTTGCAGCTTATTTGTTTTCTCCAGACCCTCTCTTGCCTCTGAACATGTCCCTTTTCCTCTTCTCTAACAATCATTTCCTCTTGAAAATCCATCCCTATGCCTGTTTTCATCACTTTAATACATTCTGTATGGAGAAGAATCACGGATAAAAGAGCAGTGTTCATTCTTACAAAGATTTACCTTAGGATTTTTTTTTATTCAGCTGTTCTTAGACCTTTATGAGGATTTTTGAGTTATAGTTTGGATTCTTTAGTCTCGTTCAGCAGGTGCTGGTGCAAAATCATCAGATGAAGTAGCAGATGAGGTCGCTGGTGACATCTTGGGTAAACTTCCAAACAACTTTGACATTGAGGCTGCAATGAGGAGATACCCAACAACTTACACTCAGAGCATGAACACTGTACTTGTCCAAGAGATGGGACGGTTCAATAAATTGCTGCAGACCATAAGAGAATCATGTATTAATATTCAAAAAGCAATCAAGGTAAGGTGAAATATACCAAAAAAAACCCAAACATTGAATTAAATATAGTATTCATTTATTTAGCAAATATTTATTGGGCACAAATACTGTGCAAGTGGTGTTCTTGGTTCTGGGGATAGAAAAGAAATCTCCGCCTTTGAGGAGCTTATAGAATTCTGGGGGTTACAGTTAATAAATTGGTAAATAAGTATAAAGTATGCTAGATCATGATAGTGTGCTGGATAGGACACATGCTAAGGAGACACAAAGTGTTAAGGAATGAGAGAGACAAAAGCCTCTGTCCTCATAGAGCTTCATTTTAGTAAGGGAGACAATTAAAAACGAAACAAATACATATATAAGTTCAGTAAGTGATAAGTTCTGTGGAAAAAAATAAAACAGTATGAGGGGGTAGAGATGATGGGTGAGAGCTCTTTTCAGGCAGGTTGGTCAGACGCTGTGAGGAGCTGACCCTTGGACAGAGACTTCAGTACATTAAGGGAAGCCATGGGACATTTGAGGGAAGAGCATTTCAGGCAGAGGGTATAACAAGTGGACAGCCATGAGAAGCACAAGCATGGCATGGTCCAGGGACACAAAAAGAAAGGCTGAGTGGAGTGAGCATGACGGAAGTGCCAGGACCAGAAAGAAGCAGCCAGGGGCTGGAGCACGATGGCGTTGTCAGCCATGGTCAGGACCACTGCAGAAAGGATTGTAGGAGAACAAGAGAGCAGCCAGAGACGATTACGTGATTGCAGTAATCCAGCTGACATGGGCTCTTGCAGAAGCCTTGGAGGTGAGAAGTGGTTGCTTCTGATTTATCGTTGAGTGTTTACTAGGCTAGCTGAAAATTGATGTGGGTGTCAGCAAGAGAGGAGTCAAGGATCGCTCCTAAATGTTTGGTCTAAGCAAGCAGAAGTTCTGGGAAGGGGCAGGTTTGAGGGAGAAAATTAAGAACTGTGTTGTGGTCATATTAGTTTCGAAATGACTGGTGGACTCAATAAAGAGGATGAATTGCTGTTAGATACATGCTTTAAAGTTCAAGAGGAAGGCCAAGACTGAAGATAAATTTCAGAGTCCACAACATATTGATTAAGGTTACAAATAAAGTTTATAAGTTACCTCAAATATTTAGTACTGATGAGCATAGATTACTTTGAAGCACCAATTTCTCACACCCAACCACTCAACTCATATGAACTACTTATAATTTCCTTTCTCATAATATTCTTTCATCATTCTCTTCATGTTTCCCTAATTTGGGGAAGAAAATGTTTCAAATTTGACAAACCTAACTTGAAATGATCTTTGTGACCAATGTAGCAGTGTAAATCCATATATTGGACTCATCTCTTTTCTCAATGTCTCAGTGAAATGACCCACCCAGTCTAACTGGGAAAATTACATGTCACATTCTCTGGTATAATACTGAAACCAGATATATTCTTAAAAATTATTACCATAAAAATGACAATGTCCAAAATACACAGTAACTATTTGCAAAATACACAGAATAAAACCTGTTTCTTACAGTTACATAAAAGGCAAATAACTACAGTAAATTTAACAATGGAACATGTTGAACCTGCCCTTTAAAAAAAAAATCAAAATTCTACTAAGAAACAAAGAAAAGTAGATAAATGGAAATATATATCTTATTCTTGTATTACCAAAAATTCAAAATTGTAAAAATGTCAATTTAAAACATACAAATATTAACAAGATTCAATTAAAAAATTTTTTTAAATTTCACACTTGAAACATAATTGCTTATAGATATTTATGGGGTACAAAGTTAACTGTCAGCATTTGTGTATAACATGTCATGATCAAATCAGTATTGTTAGCACGTTCATCATTACAAAGCATAATCATTCTTTGTGTCCATTACATAATTTGTCCCTAATCCCCCTTCCCCTCCCTGTTTCCCACCTCTAGTGACCATAGATCTGCTCTATCCTTCTGAAAGTTCAACATATTATTGTGGTTTTTCATCTTCCTTCCTTCCTTCCTTCCTTCCTTCCTTCCTTCCTTCCTTCCTTTTTTCCTTTTCTTTCTTTCTTTCTCTCTCTCTCTGTCATTCTTAGCTCCGATTTACAAGTGAGGACATGCAGTATACCCAGTATTCTAGCAAATATTTAAATATTTAATAGTGTCACTTGTCGGTGAGGGGGTTAGTCATTAGGAATTCTCATGTTATTGGAAATGTAAGTTGGTGCAACCTCTTTGGAGTACAATTTGGTTATAGCAATCGAAATATATCAAGTGAAATCTCCTTCATCTTAAATATATATTTATACACACACATGTATGCAGAGTTATAAGCACAGGATGGTCAGCAATATATTATTTTAATAGCAAATGATTAAAATTAATCTAAATATTTATTGTTCGGTGATTATTATAATATACACAATGGAATGCCCATCAATAAAAAGAATGAGGTAGATTTATAGTTGCTGATGTGGAAAAATGCCAGGACATATTGATAATTGATAAAAAAGGAAGGTATTTAACTTTATGTATCTTATGACCCAATTTGTGATTTTAAAAAAATGTGCATATGCTCAATAATATTATATTCTCCTGAATTTGCCACATTTGCTTTATCATTCTTTCTTCTCATATACATGTATTCACATATATATAACTACGTATAAATTTCTTTCTGAAGTATTTGAGAATAGTGCTTGCTTACTTTGTACACCTTTATCACTTAATACTTCAAGGTCTACTTCCTAAAAACAAGGATGTTATTTTACGATATTACCCTACAGTTACCAAATTCAAGAATAAAAATGTTACTAGAATATTCTTATCTAATCAGCAATCAAAAATTCCAATTTTGTCAATTTTCTAATTATGTATCTTATAGCAATATTTTTCTCTGGTACAGGTTCCAGGCCAGGATCAAATATTACATTCAGTTGCCATGTCTCTAGTCTTATTTATTCTGTAACAGTTTCTCAGCCTTTTTGTTTTTGTGACACTGACATTTTTTAAGAATACAGACCATTTTACAAAATTCCTGTGTTATTTTTTAAATAAAAAAAAATCTAGTTAGCCGTTTTTAAAAAGTAAAACAATAAACAAAAGAAATTGCATATTATAATCTATGAGACACAATTAAATGTATGCTCAAGAAAGTTCAGATTATTAACTTTGTTTAATTATTTTTTATTTAATTATTAAACAAAAAAGATTGAAAATAAGTAAATTATTTAACTAAAGGATTAATAAGAAAATAAGTGAATTATTTAACGAGAAAAAGGATATCCTGTATACTTAGTACTAGGAGAAATAAATTTAGAAAGCTAAAACCAAAAGAAGGAGGAAGAGGAGGAGAAAGATGAGGAGGAGTAGTAAAGGTATAAAAGTATTGAACAATTTCATTAACAAACTGACCTAATTGGTGTAAATTGAACAGTGACTCTGAGAGTATAGTATGTGGGGATTTTTTGTTTTTGTTTTTTTCAAATTCACATAGAGCATTTACAAATATTGACCATATGGAAAACCATAAAACAATTCTCCATAAATTAAAAAGTTTGAGATTACCAGAGTACATTCTCTAATCACAGTGGAATTATGATAGAAATGAAAAAGACAATGCGATGTTTTCATATATTAGAAAATTGAATAAAACACTTCTTAATAACCCACAATTTAAAGAAAAAATTTAAATGAAAATTTGTAAATGATTTACATTAAATTACAATGAACAAACAACATATCAAAAATTGGGTCATGCAGCTTCAAATATAGGTTGAGTATCCCTTATCCAAAATGCTTGGGACCAGAAGTGTTTCAGATTTCAGATTTTTTTCAGATTTTGGAATATTTGCATTATACTAACTGGTTCAGTATCCCTAATCCAAAAATCCAAAATCCAAAATGCTCCAATGAACATTTCCTTTGACTTTAATTTCAGCTCTCAAAAAGATTTGAATTTTGGAGCATTTGAGATTTCAGATTTTTGGATTAGGGATACTCAGCCTGTATGTATGTTAGAAAAGCAAAAAGCCTAATGAAATAAAAGCAGAAATTAATGAAATAGAAAACAAATATGTAATAGAGATACTCAACAAAGCCAATTGTCCTTATTTTAAAAGACTAATAATAGTGCTCAAGAAAAAGAGAGAAAAAACTAATATCAATAATGGAAAGGAGCCCATTACAATAGATACTGTAGTCTAAGAGGTCTGAAGATGATCTCATGAAAACTATATGCCAACAGATTTGAAAAATCTAAATGAAATTAACAAATTCTTGGGAAAATATTAGCTACCAAATTGACACAAGAAGAAATAGAAAATATGAATAGTCCTATATGTGTTTAAAAATTAAATGCATAATTGAAAAACTCCTTTTTTTGTGTTCGAAGCCTTCCTCTGGGGTCTGATAATTTTTTGGCTATCTGCTTATATTTATGAATGGGGTATTATCAAGTTGAGTGGACACTATAAGAATGCTGGTTATTGTTGACTGTGGTCTTCACTGCAGTGTAACTGGCTGGGCTGTTTGGCTAAGAAACACTGAGTAGTAGTATGTGTTTCTGCTTGACCTGGTTCTTCCTGTCTTCTTCCTGGAAGACAAAGTGCTGGCCTCCAGTATTCTTTGAGCTAAAAGGGAAAAGAGGCCTCAGGATTCTCAGCATCCAATATCCGTGCATTTACTTAACCCCCTTTATTTTAGTATGGTAACTCTGACCTCAACTGGGTCTGGCATTCCCTACTCCACGGATTTTGCATTTTCCTTTCCAGGTTACATTCAAGGTAGGCAATGTGCAGTTTTGGGGGAGAAGACCTAGAAATCTGTTTTTGAAGCAGGTTTCAACAATTCTTTGAACATCACCATCCCCTCCTCACTTTCAGAAGTATCTAGGGCCATAAATTCCCAAAATTTTGGGAGTATTCTGCAATGTATATCTGATTTTTAGCTTTCCCCTCTGCCAGTTTAGGATTAGATTTCTCCTGACTACTTAGTCAACCACCAGCAGTCCATATACTTTCTAGCTCCCAACACTTGTGTTTTCATTGTCCCTTTCCCTATTTTTTTTCTGCACTTGTGGGCTTATGCCTTTAAAAAATAAATTACTGTTGTTTTGTGGGGTTTTGAGGAGGAGGCAAATAACATGTGTGCTTAGTTCATCAAATTTAATTCAAAATCTTCTCCATATGTTAGTTGAAATAATATTTTCAACTATAAGAAAAACAGAAATGACAATAGCAACTAGTCTAATTATAAGAAAAAATAGGCAGGAATCTTCAGTGGCCTCAAAGTTATAACATTTGTGCATTAGTGATTCAAAACTGGATAAGGTTAACTAGAATTCACAATCAAATTCCAGGATATTTTAACTTTTCAAAGCATTTCATGTAATTTTTCTAACTTTACATTCATCACCATCCTTTTAAGAAGGCAGGATGGAGATACATTACTTGTCGATTTAATAGACAGATAAACTACATTGAAGTTAGGCTGTGATTTAATAACTAGTGAGTAGTCAAGTATTGATTAAGAAGATTTTTCATTAAAATTTAGTTAGATTAAAACTGTTAATATTTTTCTAAGGAATAGTTCAAAGATTCTGTGGCTTATTTGTGAGCAAAAGCAAAAATCTACACTTTCTCTTATTTTGCTATATGACTCAACCTTAAGTAATCACAATTGTAAACAAAGGATTATTGTGAAAGAGGTATTTAAAAGGGGGCTGTTTAAAATCTATACTATCATGTTAACTTAGGTTAAATGTGTTTCAGGGGCTTGTAGTGATGTCTACAGATCTTGAAGAAGTAGTTAGTAGCATTTTGAATGTCAAAATTCCAGGAATGTGGATGAATAAATCCTACCCAAGCCTTAAACCACTTGGCAGCTATGTGAATGACTTCCTTTCAAGACTAAAATTCTTGCAGGTGAGTTGATCCAAATGGTCATATATTAATTTTCTTCTGGTTTCATTTTCTTCATCAGAATGCTTAATGTGATGAGTATTAATTACTCTCTAGTTTTTCTGTGCATCCCAAGCACAAATGATCACTACTTAATATTTCATGTACAATATGTAACTGTTACACTGAACCATCAAATTACCAATATTGGAGGTAGATTCTTCAGGAGTAGATGTCCATGTTCAGTGAAGTCAGATGTTCAAGTCAATGACATTTGAAGGCAGAAAACATCTGGCTATGTTGATTTTTTTCATTAAATACGTAACATTAAAATAGATCCCTATAGCAAAGCATTTCAGAAAGCCAAACAAGCTTCTTGTGAAGAGAATTGTTTCTTCATTGCCCAGCAGTCTTATAGGTTATGAAATGACTAGATTGCTTGTTCAGCCCAAGATGGTAATGACCTCAATGGCTAACTTGTCTTGGAAATGTTCAGTGGGTGAAGTCTACTTCCTAATTATCTTGTAATACCAGTGCTAAACCATGTTCTTATTAACAATTATATTCATTAGAAGTATTGTTTAATTTCCTAAATACTGTATATATTGCATCAAAACTGAGGAAATTTCTGTAGGGATAAAATGACAACTCCCTTTTCATAATATAGGCTGTCTGTTGTACTAGAGTCGATACTAAGGAATTAAAATTGTTCTTGAAAGATAGGGGTCTACCTTGGGCTCTCATAGGGAAAAGCTTTTCAAATTCATTTCTTCAGACTGGCTTCTATAATTTATAATTTAGTTAAAGTCATTATTCAACTAGCTCATCATTAGAATCCATAATATGAACCGAGAATTAAGGTACTTTGGTATTTCTAAGGACCTTAACTTCTCACTACCTTACATCTTCTAGGAGTTCCTTGTACAATATTGTGTTCCCACATGTTGGATTTCATTGTATTTTAGTGAAGTAGAAGGAAATACTTCCAAAGGAATATTCTAATGGGTACTAATGACTAATTAGAGAGAAAAAAAGTGAAAAGACATTACCATCTGACCAGACTTTATGGGGATCTCTTTTATTCAACTATATAACATGATATATTGTGCAACAATGTATATTAGATGTTCACTATTATATGGAGCTTTTCTGGAGTAACCATTGAGCATGTATGAAACAGACATTTAGACCTACATACATGTACATTGTAATTCCCAAGCTGATGTGATAGATATGAAATTAAAGCCAGAACAAACATTGAATATGCTACTTATTTTTTAAAACTTTGAGAGTGTGGTTTGTTATTCCTCAGAGCTCACTTATTAGTTTGCCCAAAAGATAACAAGATAACTGGCCGGTTAGCTCAGTTGGTTAGAGCTCAGCCCCATACCTGCCAGCCACCAAAAAAAAAAAAAAAAAAAAAAAACCAAAACAATAGATAATAAGAGTATCTTCGGACAAATTTTATTAAGCAATGTTTATTCGAAAGTTGAAAGACTCTCCTGTGAGGACACTTGTGTTTTGGCATCACAGCAATGGTACGAGGTCGGCCCGCCTCCAGTCTTCTGGCTTTCTGGCTTCTTCTTCACACAAGCCTTCCTGACTGGTGCCCAGCAGAACTACGCCAGGAAATACACGATTCCCATTGATCTGCTTGGGTTTGACTATGAAGTGATGGAAGACAAAGAATATAAGACTCCTCCTGAAGATGGTAAGTGCAGGGACAGAATGAGCTGGCTCATATCTGGGCACTGAACAAAAATTTAATGTTCTTGCTTACTTTCTTCAGCTGTTAAAAAAGTAATCATCATGAGAGTTTCTCAATCCTCAAATGGTTGAGAAAAAAATTCATGGAGAGACAGAGATCAAATGAGTGAGCCAGTGTGTGTGTGTGTGAGAGAGAACGATAAAGCAAATGGAAGAAAATGATAACAGTTATAGAGGTGAATCCGGATAAAGAGTATATGTCTCGTGTAATTTTTTTTTTTTCAAAAATTTTAAATTTAGAATTATTTCTAATAAGTTAAGAAGAAAGTAATCAAATTAACAGTACATGGAATAGTCAACCATAATCTTATGTTGGCCTTGGGGAATCAAGATGGTAGAGTATTGAAGAAATGGAGGGTTTTCCTGGTCCTTCGAAGAGCATACGTTTGCAGACTCCTAAAATATGCATTCTTTCCTGTTATATATGAGGGTACTTCAAAAAGTTTGCAGAAAAATGGAATTAAAAGATAATACAAATCTTTCCATGAACTTTTTGAAGACCCCTTCTCCATCCTTCCAAAACTGACAGCTAATGGGAACAATTTTTGTGTGATTGAAAGACTGTCACTTAAAAAAAAAAAAAAAGAGTAGTTGCTATTCACTGCTGATAGGAATGTAAATTTGTCTAACCCCTCTGGAGAAGTTTAAGCTATTTCTATTAAAACTAAAAATGTGCATTAAAAATTAAAAAAAGAATGATTGTGAGGAAATCTTTATTTTCTTAATTGATTTTTTTTAATACTTTTTGACTTACTCTGATGTTTTATTTCAAATTTAGTGGACAAGGGCCACTATTTTTAAAAAGTATTGATTTAAAAATGCTACAGATTCCTGAATTTTACCAAAATGGTGCTGTCTTTAATGACATTAATCTCTAAATGTCTATTAATATGTACTGCTTTAACTATGTCAAGGACAACTCTACTTCAGTAATGAACTCACTGGCTCACTCAATTAGGCACTGGGAATATCAACAGGGAACAACTTAGAATCTTGTCTCCCAACAAATTTATACTCTGGTGGGAGATACTAATAACTCTACATGTCATCACAACGGTGTATGATAATCACAATACTGTGCTGAGCAGTTTTACTTTAAATTGATTGTCATAAATCTCAAGGAAGTTTGTAACATTATGAAGCAATCCTACTACTATTTCTTGAGAAATATGCCTTCCCACGCTCAGAACAATCACTTAGGCCCTCTTTGCCTTTCTCTCTGCCCCCTCTCACGTCATCCTTCATTGAAAAAACAAAAAAGCTATCAGAAGAGAGCTTTTAGCACCATCAAATCTAAATCTGTCCACATCTGCACCCTCTGAGAATCCAGATCCCATTTTTTCTTTCCTTCTCAAGGGCTTTTTCCTTTAATTGTGCCTCTTTCCAGAATCAACAGTATCTCTTTCAGTACTGGATAATTCCTATCAACATACAACATGCTCTGGAATATCTAAGTCTTAAAACAAATCAAGAAATGATTCCAATTGTCCTAACATCCACATCCCCTCAGCTACTGTCCCATTTCTCTGCTCTCCTTTATAGCAAAATTTCCCCCCAAAATGGTCTTTACACGCTGTCTCCAGGTTCTTACTTCCTATTTCCTGTTTACCCTTCATCCTTTCCAATCAATTGATGCTGTTCTTGTTTTTTTTTTTTTTTTTTTTTTTTTTTTTCCGTGTCCGGAAACGGATCGCA
>NW_007726283.1:341158-354900 GCF_000696425.1 Galeopterus variegatus | reverse complement strand
CCTGTCTAGTCCTTCGAATCCGAACCCTCGGACGGGAGCGCCGCCGCGCTTCCCAAGCGGCGCACTATCCAGTGCGCCACCGGGCCGGCCCAATTGATGCTGTTCTGTCCAGAGTGTACCAGTGACTTCCATGTTGACATATCCCATTAATTCTCTTCTGTCTTCATCTTAACCTCTTAGCAATTTTCACCAGTTGCCAACTTCATCTTTCTAAAGACATTCTTCTCTCTTTGTTTCCAGGACATCACCCTCTCCTGATTTTCCTTTTCTCACTGGCCACATTCATGCTTCTTTGCTGACTTATGCTCTTCTAAATACCAGAGTTTCCAAGGACTCGGTCCTGGGACTATTTCTTTTTACTAATTGTATCCTCTCCCCCAAGTGACCCCATCCTTTTTTTTTTTTTTTTGGCTTTAATCATTATTTCCTTGCTGATGTCCTCCAAATGTAAATCTCCAATCTAGATTTTTCCTCTATGATCCAGACCTCTATATCCAACAGCCAGTTTGACATCTCCACTTTGCCATCTCCTGGATATGTAAAACAATTAATTTCAATAAATGGCACCACCAGCCAGCCATGAATTCTTCATTCTTCTGCTCCTTCATCTGCTCACATCACATGCAGTTGCTTGCCTATGGTCCTGCTGCCACCACCATTTTTATCTAGACTTCTGGTCTAGCCTCTTGTCTTATCTCCCTACTATCGTCATTACCCATGTATAATCCTAAATTTATACAGAAGACACGGAAATTTTTAAAAAATGTAAACATGTCATGTAAGCCCTTATCCTCCATTCAAAGTTAAGACAACTAAATAAGTTAGTTTCCCTTTGTAGTTTGATTAAAGTCCAGACCCCTTACCATGACTGTGAGGCCAGGTGTGATCTAGCTGCTGCTCAATGCACGAGTTCCTCAGGTACAAGCTCGTCATGTGCCACTATGGTCAGATCACACTGACCTTCTGAAGTTCCTGGAATGCCTCAAGCTCTGCTCTACTTGGGATCTTTATACATGTTATTCCTAAACCCAGACAGCATGGTGCACGCTTTTCAGCTTTCAGGTCTCAGCTTAAGTGATAGGTCGTCAGATAGACCTTGCATGAACATTCTGTCTATTGAAACCTCCACTGCACCTGTTATCCTCTCTTACCTTTGAAGGTAATAATGCTTATTACCTTCAAAGCATTAGTCACACTAATTATTTTATGTGTTTCCTTCTTTATTGTCTCTCTCTCCCATTACAATGCAAATGGCAAGAGAGCGGTGACCTTGTCTGTCTTCCAATTCTCTCCTCAGTGCCTTCGGGTCTGGCACATAATAGGCCCTCACGTACTGCTGTAGAAATTCTAAAAATCATGCTGCTTGAACCTACTACAAGTTCACGGAATGTAACCCAACCTTTTTAGCTACCTTTTATGCTAATCCTTAATACTTCACTTAAACAGCTTTATTGCAGAAACACATTTAAGAACAATAAATGCAAGGAGAAAAGGATCACTGGGATATGTGATATTTTAGATCTTTTCTTTCCCCCCAGCCACAGCTGCCTACCCCATTATTAATCTGGCCGTTTGATCAGAATCCCTTTATTCTTAACACACTCAGAATGGGTAAATTGCTGAATGCCTGAAAAAATTTAACAACCTTCTGCTAAAGTTGGTTAGCTTGTCTGTTTCTTAATCATATGAGCTTTAAAAAAAAAAAAAAAAAAAAAAACTTCCTTCTCTGTACAGCTCACTATACTACATGCCATACAGATACTAATAAATAGTTTGAGCTCCTGCCCTCATAAAATTCAAAATATAGCTAGATAGATTTAGCAACATACCAAGAAGGATAAATAATTTTGTTCAAACTAAGTATTTGGAAGGGGGAAAGGAGTGTTTAAGTTGGGTAAAGGCAAATCAGGAGAAGGGCAGGGGACAGTTGCCATGGAGTTGCTCTGTGCCATTGCTGGGTTCCAGATACTGCTCAGCTCTTTACATTCAGCCCTCACAATAATCCTATGGTACAGATAGTACTATTATTTCCATTACACAGAGGTGGAAACTAAGGCTCAGAAAGGTGAAGTAATTTGCCCCAGCATGCGGGATGTGCTCTGCAGATGCATCTCTTTACTCATGTAGATCTGCCCCCTACATTGCCCCAGGCTCAAGGTGAATTTTCCAATCAGCTTTACCAGAGTTAAACTTTGGCAGTTATTGGACAAGTTTTTTGCCAACTAATAAAACTGATATTTTATTCCAACTTATTTTTTCCATCAGTTAAAATGCAGAAGGGAGAAAGACTAAGTCTTCCTCCCAGCATACACCACTGAATTATTCACATGTAGCTGTTTAAATTTAACTGTAATTAATATAAAATTTAAAATTCAGTCCCTCCTTCACATTAGTCATGTTTCAGGTGTTCGATAGCCTCATGTATCTAGTGGATACCATATTGGACAGCACAGATGCAGAATATTTCCATCATTGCAAAAAATCCTATTGGACAACACCGCTCCAGTGAATTTTTATGTAATACTACACAAAGTACTTTCACCTATACTAGCTGATTTGATTCTAACAACTGCAAGGTAAACAAAGCAGGCATTATTGTCTTATAAATGTTTTCCAGGTTGTTTTCCAAATAAGAAAACAGATTCTGAGGTTAAATCAATTGCTGGAGGTCACAAAACAAATTAGGAACAAAAACCTGGTCTTTCCTGAAAGGAAGGATAATTTATTTATTTTGGCAGCTGGCCAGCATGAGCATCTGACCCATTCACCAACACTATGTCCTAACCAACTGAGCTAACCAGCCAGCCTAAAAACCTCACTCTTAAGTTTCACATTGCTTCTCCCTTGACATCTGTGCAACAATAACGAGTATTTTTATGTGCAGATACCTATATCCAATCAATGATGCTTTACAGACATGTATAGCCAGAGAATGTGACCTGCGTTTCATTGATTTCCTAATTTGTGCTCTTTTTCAGTTGTTAGTATATGACATTACATTCTAAAGAGTTCATCTCTGTGTCTTTTCATCATTCAGATTAAGAGTTCTTGGCAATGGGAATAAATTCTAAAAGAGGAGAAATTTAACTCTCACAACATTAGAGATCTGCAGAAGGGCATTTTGTTCATATGCTGCCTAGCCCTATAAAATCACATTAAGAACTTTTTGCAGATTTCATGCTTCTGTCTACATATCATTGCCAATTAGAAATATAAATCTGATAACATTCACACACACTGAAGACCCCCCATAGGCTAATTTAAAACTCCTTTTCTTTTATCTTCCACACCTAATTTTACAATTGCATTACTTCATTAGGCAAAGTATAGATGTTATTGAAATATGGATGTTAAAACACTTGGGAGATTGCTTTTGTTTTAGAACAAGTCTTAGGTGATACTAACCTAGAATCATCTGCATGGTAGTCTCTTGTAAGAATTTAAGATTCAGAACTCAGTGTTATATTAACCTGTTTCTCTTATATTTAGGTGTTTTCATTCATGGATTATTTCTGGATGGAGCTTCCTGGAATAGAAAGATCAGGAAACTTGCAGAATCGCACCCCAAAATTCTTTATGATACAGTGCCTGTGGTTGGTATTTTCTAATGATATATACATTGGGGGGCGGGGTGGCTATTAGGGGCTATTTTATATTTTTAAAATATAGAATACAGTTCCATATTTTATAAAACATATCTTATAAATTATATATAAAGTACCCCCTGCATGTGTATATGAGGGTATTTCAAAAAGTTCGTGGAAGATTCATATTATCTTTCAAGTGAATTTTTCCATGAACTTTTTCCAAGTACCCTTGTGTTTACTATGTATTTTTTCTTACATATCATTGACCTAAATATGTGAAACTTGCTGATTAAAAGATTACTATATGAAAACCATTTTCGTAAAAAGCTACATTTTCTAGGCACCTATCTTCAGCATGTGCAGATTAAGCTACACAAGTATAATTGTTTCCATCTGTTACTGAATCATGAGAAAGCGGCTAGAGAGACTTTCACACAATTTAAAGGGCAAGTCTACGATGGTGTGATAAAATACAGGCTGTGGGATCTGGGACTAGCTCAAAAACAGGTAAAAAGTCCTTTGAGCAGCTTTAACAGGTACAGTGAGGTGTCAGCTGACAGCCAATTGCGAGACAACTGCCATATGAGCTAAGATACTGTGGGCAAAGAAAGTTGAAAATGAAACCCAACTTAAAAGTCACAAGGGCAATAAATATATGTTTGCAATTTCAGTTTTTTTTTTTTTAAATTTCACATGGAAACTAAAGTAGCTTGCATTGAGTAGAAGAAATTTATTTATAAATGGGCAATGACTCTCCTGGATAAGGAAGTCAGCTGGTTCATAAATAGATGTTCTCATTAGAAAAATCCACTCTTGCATTGAAATGAAATACATCCAAGTTGAGAGTATTGAGTCTTATATTGCAGTTAATATCTGCAAAACTGCTTTGTGGATTCCACAATTATGTGAAGGAGATAGAAAAACCTGTGCCTGCATAAAATTTGTTTTGACCTGAGAAACCTAAAAGAGGGCTCTGAACAGTGGGGCAGTCAAGTCCTATCACCTCAATCATCCTCAAAGATTGCTATCATTGCTACTACTAGAAAAATGAATTCAATTGGATTCTAAAACAGCTTTATGACCATAGTTTGTTTTTATATTCAAAGATCAGATTGCCTCAAAATCTTATTTTTAAGATTGGTGAGATTCGACAATAAGTTGTATGCTTCACATTCTGGGAACTCGGTTAGTGACTAAAAAAATGTGGGCATACTGCAGTTACAAAGGAATGCAACTGCACTTTAAACAGATAGCAAAATGTACATAATATCTTCTTTAAAATAGTCTCCTAAACTGGAAAGGTGTTAAACAGCTGTTGATAAAAATCTCCAGAATTTCTGGGGATTGGCTTTCAATTAATAAGGCACATGATTCTGAGTATCAATTCTCACCTTTGAAGTTATATCTGATTTTTTATTTTTGTAATTCTACGCACCAAAAGTCATCCCCAGCTAAGTATGGAGGAGAGGTGACAAGTTGGGTAATGTGCTTTTTGACAAAGTAGGTAAAAGCTATTTTTCCTACTGGTTCTAAAGCTAGTTATAAGAGCTCTAAAAAAAAATGTTTTGGGCAATGGCAGCAAGACTGACAAAAATAAAACCTATTTGGGCCTTACTCTGAGAATACCATAGTAGGCTCAAATATATACAGTATAACAGCCTTGACTTAAAAAGGTATTATGTACTTTTCTTCCAGATGTGGCTAAAGCCCTGTAAGAAGTTAGATATACCAAAAAGACCAAGTTATGTGGCTCCATTGTATAAGACAAGTGAGCGGAGAGGAACACTATCCACAACTGGCCATTCTACGAATTTTGTGATTGCCATGACTCTTCCCTCTGATCAGCCCAAGCAGCACTGGATTGGACGAGGTGTAGCACTGTTATGTCAACTTAATTCATAACAAGAAGATGTCATCTCCTTGTTCCTATTTTTGTTATATGGTTGAGTAGAAAGTATATTTTACTGTTAAAACAATTTTTTTGGTTTAAATAAATTTGACTAAAGATATACTTAATTATGAATTTGCTTATGTGCAAATGCAGCCAATATTTCAAATAATTCATACTTCAATGTAAGGAAATGTCCTAAAATAAAGACTGGATAAAGAAAACACATTGGTATATTTGCTCTTTTTGAATAACTTTATTTTGGGAGAGTTCCATAAGCATTAGGAACATACATAAAATGACACACTACTGTTGACAATGAAAAAGACAGCATTTGATCATTTCCAGCTTTATAAATTTTTAAAAAATGATTCAGTTACAAAAAAAAGTTTAGATATTTTAGCAAGTATCACCTTGCAGGACCATAATCACATTTAAGCCACTGACTTACTGTTAATGGAAAAAATTCACGCTGCATCTAGTTACTATAGTATTTCTAAGCATAATCACAGCTGATTGAATGCAATGTGATATACACCAAAATTCATATGGATGTCACACAGTGACAGCATTGTACAAGTAACATTAATGACCTCCAACAAACACATGTTAAATTAGACTGGTCAAGCTAAAATGGAATGTTGGAGCCAAACAGAAATGTAGTGGAATTCAGATTGTCTAATAAGACTTGAAACTATACATTAGAATGATGTGAAAACTAAATACTGGTGGAACCCTAACAAAATACTAGCAGCAACTGTTACAGCCCTCTTAAAAGGTTAAAAAAAACACTAGCAAATAAAAATAATACCATTTCTGAAAGAATATAAAACTTTATATACTTCAGCATAACCCATTTGCTTTAAATCAGGCATTTATTTTAAGACTGGGAGTATATTCTAGCTGTTGCTTTTCAAAAAGTTTTTAAATGAAGCAGATTTAGTGCTGAAATGCAGAATCTTCCTTGGGTATAAAAACCCAAAAATGAACTATAAATATACCTTGGTTCAGAAAGCAAGATACTGAATCACTTGAAGTTGGTTGTACTAAATAAAATAACAGCACCTTTTAGCTAAGTTGCTTGAAGGGCCAAGCAATGAGATGAGGACTGTCCTAATTCAGTGCCCATATGGTGAAAATAATCTATGTATAAAACTCCTACTTATTACCAGGAGGCCATGAAGAAGGCCAGAAACAATTTTTTCAAATTCAAGCACAAGTTAAAGAAATAACACCTAAGCTCCCTTGCTTACAGCATAAAGAAGAAACACTGGTAATAATGTATTAATACCTAGATGCATGTGCTGCTCTCAAAGTTTTGTTTATGTTTTAAAGTTCACAGAGTGAGAGGAAAGGAACTGGGGAAAAGAAGAGGGCTAAATGAAAACATTTAAAATGGAATGAAAAAGAGTTTGGCTCTTACATATTTGAACAATGAGATTTTAAAGCAGCTGCACTGGTTGCCAAGCTGATTAAAACAAAGCTAGCTGCACATAGTTCAAATACAGTTTACTGGCATAAATGAAGACCATGTGGCACAAGGTATAAACACAAAGCTACATGCATATGAGTAGTACTACAAATTAGTAAGTCAAAATTCAGGATAAACATGGCTTGCACTTCTCACAAATCATTCACAATTACGGTAGGAGAACGGGGCACCTAAAAAAGAGACTAATCCCTATCAGGCACCAACAGCCTATCTTGGCACAAAATGATCAAGTGATTTCAGCTTAGTTATTTAAATGTATCTTCCAAGTCACTTGGTATCGTAATAGCCACGGTATCAATGTAGTTTATCTTAATAACTGTTTTAATTGACCCTTCATGTATAGATTACAGACATGGTAAACTTGAATTTTCTGCCTTACAGCCATACTGGCAGCCACAGCATGTGCTCTCTTGGTTCCAAAGCCAAACCGGTAAAGCAATGTGAACATTCAGAATTTAAATTTCCCCAGTTAACTAATTAGTACTGTTAAAGTAGGAAAATTGAATATTTAGACAATGTTTGGGTTCATTTCTTTGATACGTTCTAGAGAGTTACAATTTTAAGAAAACATTTAACCACATGCTCTGACCTCCCACCCTACAAAAAACCCTAAAATAAAAACAAAATTAAAGTTAAAAAAAAAAGAAAAAAAACCCTTAAACACCGAGCATTATAATAATACACAGAACTATTATGAATCTTTCATTAAACTCAAGCTCACACAAACATACAATCACAAATTTCAGTAGTTTAGGCTGCAAGTTTAAACACTATGCAAATATATACAAAAATAGTAACTCTAGATTCAAGAATAAGGGCTTTTCCCAATGCTAAATTCATACTCTAATGCAGCCTGAGCTTTCCTCTAGTTCCTATAATCTACTTTATGCAGTTTCAAAGTTGTGTCAAGTCAATCCCTATTACCACACATATATATGTAGCTGAATTAAAGGGTACTACAATTCATTCTTAGTACACACAAAAGTGTCTGCCCAAAGTCCATTTAAAATATTTTTAAAGTTTAAATGATTTTTTGGTTCAATTTCTATTTCTGCATAGCCACAGATGTTTCTACTAATAAAGAGACTACTTTAGTGTTGTATATGATTATTTTAAAAATAGTCTTAATCAAACCTACATCAACATTGGTTCATGGAGTCCCATTTTCTCCTCTTTTTTATCATGAGCTTTATATTTTTAAAAGACCCCTTCATGTAGGGAAAACAGTACTGAGCACCAGTCTTTTGTGGTTAGGCTCAAATCTATGGAACTTGTAAGTAGTGCAAGCCACTGACTTTTCCTTGAGCAATGTGCATACAGTACACAGAACAGATGCAAAGCTGCATGGTAACATTCTTGTAATCAGTGATTACCGGGAATGGTCAAAACTGGATGTCAAACACAATTTTGTCTTCATAGAGGGCAATCACCAGCATGATGGCAAATCCAAACAGCAATCCTAAATTCTGAAGAATAAATTGCCCCACTGGACAAAAGCCATGTTCTTCATTGTCACCATCACCATGCAACATTTCTGGAAGCTGAAAAAAGAAATATTTTTACAAACAATTTTATATAATACTTCTGCTCAAACAAAAATTTTAAACATATTCGTACTTAAGAAAACTAATGACTAAAGTGTAACTACAAACACAGTAATTATTTTATTAAATACAATGGTACCCATAAGACATATTTTAGTCAAATACTGAAAAAAGGAATTTTATGCTTTGGCTATTCATTAAATAAATACTAACTTTGTTCCCTCCTCACCAGCCTCCCCAACACTTAAAATATATGCATTGGTCATTTTTTAAACAGTTACTCTCCACTGACCTTATCAATTTGACATTTTACTTTATGCTAACGTATAAGACAACTTATTATTGCCAGTAAAACTCTCAGAAAATATCACCATAATTCCTACATTTATATATCATAAGCTCACTGAGAAAGTAAGATTCTCTTAGAAGACACCTAATTAAAAATTGTATCATTTCTTCACTCTTTTTCATTTGAAATGCTCATTTCCAACTATGCTTGACAGCATAAACATTTACAGACAATTCCAATTGGCATCTCTATACCCTTAAGCCACTGCTTTCTTTCCAATAATAGACACAGAGAACAGCCTATCAAAGCTATCCAACATTAACCAGTATCAAGTTATGCACACTGCCCTCACAGTGTACTCTGTCCTCTTAATATCGATAAAACTTTAAAATGTTCTAAATTTTTAGTATCTTTAAAGGCATAATGCTTTAAAGTTTATACTATTCAACTTCTAAAGCGTACTCTCATACATTATTACATTTAAAAATAACCCATAGATTCAAAGTATAAAAATTAAATCTCTAACTTATTTAAATAAATAAGATTTGTTGAAGAGGAAATGCATTTGCATTATTTTAAGCACAAATCCAAACCTAATCAAAATTTTGAAAGAAGTGCTGCATCCAATTTTTACTTTCACTTTTCTGCAAACCTAATTCAAGTTTGCAATCACTGTCTACAGAAAGAGGGCACTGATATGCCACTCTCTAAGAAACTGAGCTTTACTCCAAACAATATCTTGGTGCTTTTGGGTTTAGAGAGGAGAAATGTAGTGTTAAGTACATAATTCTTCATTCATAATTCTTCCTACCCAGGAAAAAGCAGCATTATTCATTATTAAATAATGAGTACAATATATCCAACCACCATGCTCTGACAGCACTACAGGATATTTAATTTCCTAAGGGTCCTGTTTAAGACCTATTTCATGCTAGTCATATACTCTGTTTAAAAGTCTATGGAAGTAGTATATAATGGCCAATGAAGGCTATTGTTCTTGTCCAAACCTTTCACTAAATTACTTTACAAATCAACTAATGGTCTAAGATAAGGGTTAGCAAACTATGCTGAATCTGGGTCATGCCTATTTATTTACAACATTGCCTATACCTGCTTTTGTGGCTACAACAGCATAGCTGACAACTGTGACAGAAACCACTACAAAAACAGATTTGAATAACTGTGACAGAGACTATAGATGGTCCAGAAAGCCTAAAATATTTACTATCAGAAAGTTTACAGAAAGTTTGCCAACCCTTGGATTAAGATTGAAACCAGCAACTTCCTACAGTTCTAGTAAGAAGTCTATTCTATTTCATCTTTTCTCCCCCTCCCCCCACGTACTTATTGTTACAAAAACTGTTCATTTCTACTTTCCTTAATATTTAAGCAGAAACAACGTACAGGATGTTTCACAGAAATATCCCCTCTAAATATGTATACATACTAACTATAATAGGCACTGTGTCTTCACCACATTCAATTCTATCCTGAATGCCAACATTCCTCATAACCACACCTAAGAGCTACCCAATACCTACTGGTATAGCCATAACTGTTAAAATACAAAAAATGCCTCCATACTGATTGGTAAATAGTGCTGCCCAAAGTTCCCTAAAACCAGACACCTCCACCTAGATATCCTATGGGTACTGCAAATGAAAACTTCCAGTTCTGTTGGTATCTTATTAAATGACCTTAAATCAATAAAAATCGTTCTCCCTATAGCCAAAATCGTCTTTCTAAAACAAAAATGTGATATTATTCTACTACTTCCATAGACTTTTAAACAGAATATATGACTAGCATGAAGTAGCATGCTTAATCTTTTAATGGTTCCCCAAAGTTTATAAGATAAATTCTAATCTTTTTCAAATAGCATGTTGTGTGACTGCCATGATCTGGCCAACACCTATCTGATGACAGCATGAATGTAATCTTTTAATCTATTTTTTCTACTTTACATTAGAAAATACATGATTTCGGTATCATTAAAGTCTTAGAAAATCTATGTGGGCAGTTTGTTTCCTTTTTCTTGAACACTTATTTATTGTTTTTTTTCACTGAAAATCACTGTGTATTTGCCAAAAGCCTGAAATAATTTTTTTTTTTTTTAAATTTTAACATTTACCTTCACATATTTGTATGGCACAGTCTGTTTCTTCTTGAACATTTAGAGCATTTCCAATGTAATTGTGACATTGTAAATGCTACTACAAAGAACACTTTGGTAAGGTTTTATTTTTGTTTGCTTGCTTGTTTTATCAGTAGTAGTCAAGATCTTAGGTTATTTCCTCAGAATACAGTCTCAGCAATAGACTTACTGGTTAAAGAAATGACGCTATTTATCATTTGGCTTACTCATACACCCTTTCCCCTTGCTTCTAATAAACTCTTCTACATTAAGACTCGGCTCAGATTTCCTATTCCAGAAAAACTTCCCTAATACTATCCCCAAATTTTTAGCCAGCCTCTCTGTAGTCCCACAAACATGGTGCACCACTCTATCGTAACACATAACAAAAGAACTGTAATTAACGGCTATTTTTTTGGTTTTTCACTAAACTGTAAGTCTTACTATAAAGACTCACGCTTTTTACATTTCTAGCTTCCTAGTACAAGAATTAGTTTATTCATTCTTCATTAATACTAATTGTGAGCTACACTTCCAGCAGTATGAGAAATAAGATAAAAATACCTGACCTCCCAGAGCAGAAATTCTGTGATTAAAAATTTAGACTATATAATTTTGAAATGAGACTATGTGATAGATCTAGCAGGAAGAAAAGTTAATATCTACTAAAAAACAAAACCTAACCAAATTGTTAGTTCTGTAAATACCAACATTTAAGGTAAAATTAAAATAAAACTGTTAGTGTTTAGATTTATTAACTTTAAGCTAAAGTTAGAAATAAGAGAAACTACATAAATCCCTTGGAATAAACATCATTTCCTGTAGAAGACTGGCTTACCTAACAGGTACAGTATTTCCTTCTTGTTTGCCATAAAGCAAGCTCAAGAAATTATTTTAACAATTATAGAATTATACAATGAAGATTTTTATGGTATTGAGGTAGAACTGCTTTATTATTATCTCTCTAAATATATTGATGATTATTTGAATAGTAACATCAATAGGTCAGAAATTTTCATTCAGCATCTCAACTGGTTTTTACAAAAGGAATCCTCCTACTTAAATGACTTTCTCTAATAGATTTAGGATATCATGTCTTTAAAATGGGTTATATTTTTATTTTTTATTTTTATTTTTTCCTTTTTGTCTTTTTTACTGATTGGTAACGGGATCGCAACCCTCAGTGTTGCACCCGCACTGTGCTCAGCCAGTGAGCGGGAACCGGTCTCCACATGGGATCCGAACCCTCGGCGGGAGCGCCACCATGCTCGCAAGCGGTGCACTCTCCAGTGCGCCACCGGGCCGGCCCTAAAATGGGTTATATTTTAAAAACAGTTTGGCTTGAAACCATTTCCAAAGATTTCTTCCATTTTTGGAAGTTGGTTTTTTTTTTTTGGTGTTGGCCCGTACAGGAATCCAAACCCTTGACCTTGGTGTTACCAGTACCACACTCTCCCAAGTGAGCTAACCAGCCAGCCCTGGAAGTTGAATTCTATTTGCAGATTTAGTACAACATAAAAATATAAAATATCTTACCATATCCACCAAGGCTACATAGAGGAACATGCCTGCAGTGATTGCAAATATCCAAAGTGTGATGTTATTGGCATACTGACCAACAGCTGTGCCTATTAGCATGCCTATGTAAGCCATCATGGCAGAGAGGAGGTTGTATACGATTGCTTGCTTTACAGTCATGCCTGCTTTAAGGAGAACTGCAAAATCACCTGCAGTTAAGACACAATGGGAGAGTTTTAAAACCAGCATATTAAACACAAATTTGGAGAAAACTAATAAAAAACAAAATTAAGAATAACATAAAAAAGATACACCTTTAGTAACTGATCTTATTACATAAAAGTTGTATTTTACTTATTAAATTAAACCTTAATACATGCAAAAACTTGGATGAATCTCAAAGATGTAATGCTGAAAGAAGAGAATCTGAAAGGTTATATGACATTCTTAAAATGACAAAACTATAGTGGTGGGGTTACCAGGGGACAGGAGTGGTGGAGAGGTGTGACTACAAAGGGATAGCATGGGATAGGGGGTGTTGGGGTGATAGAACTGCTCTGTATCCTAACGGATTTTTTTGTTTGTTTTGGTTATCGTAATGGAGGTTACACAAATCTACATACCTCTCAAAATTCAAAGAACTGTACACAGAAAAAAAGTCAGTTTTACTGTATGGTAACTTAAAATGTGAAATTCTTAAAGAAGAAAAACATCAAGAAAAATAAAAGAACAGTTACTGCTCTTTTTGTAAGCAACAATTAAGAGCTCTCTGCCCTGACTTCTGCCCTTTTTCCAAAGGGAAACGGCCTAGGAACAGAGGTAACAGGTTCTTTAAATATAGTTTATGATATGTTTACATTTAGTCCCCACACTACCCCCCAAAATTAATCTTATTTCTGAAAATCCTAAAAATGTAAGAAGAATAAAGAGCTCTTTCCACCATCTTTCTGTGCCTCCATAGTGGTGTGCATAGAAGGTTCTGGGCATCAACAATGCCGAAAAGAGAGCAAATGTTAGGTTCTTATGAGGCTGTGCTCCAGTCATTCTCTGGTTTTTAACTGTGATAATGAAGCATGGTTACATTTGCAAATGTGAAATCATCCCCAAGCATGGAGCTGAAGACTAAAACACACAGAAGTGAAAATCCTGGCATTCCTTTTTCTAGGGATATAATACATACATACAAATAAAATGACTCAACAGGATACCCAATCCCCCAAAAGAATAAGAATAAAGAGACTATTCTCATTCTTCTGTCTAAAGTTGGAACATGAGGGGGGGGGGGGGGGG